>NC_133479.1:16399775-16613041 GCF_025370935.1 Choristoneura fumiferana | reverse complement strand
ATTAATCTTAACAATTTGCGTGGTCAAACTAGTGCTATATTTATAGTTTTTAATTTACGATATAAGATATAAGTAACAATGAAGTGTTACTTACTAAGAGACAACCACTGAAACACTAGCTACGAGTAAGTAAATAAACAGACTCAGAGATATGCTGATGGAATCAAATAAATACGTATACGGATTTCCAAGACAAGCTAAAAAATTTAATTTGCTAAAAGCAGAATTACATTCCTGTGCACTGTTACGTAAAATTCTTTACATAAATGAAATGAAAGGGTTTAAATGGACAAAATTCTGGTAGGTATTTGGATTCTAAACTCGCTTTGCGACGTCTCGACTTATATGAGAAATAAAATATTTTTTAAACCATGGCCACTTTAGTCGCGTTTTAAATTAAAACCTTAGCTTTTAAGCTTTTATGCTTTAGCATAACTTGCAATCATTTGTCTGAGGGAAATAAGACTTTTTTTCTCTCTGCCCTCGGAACGCTCTGTCGGACCGACGGCGTAGTGACAAGTACATAAACAAACAAGGTGTTTCTGCAAAATTCTGTTAACTTTTTCTCACTAAGCTTAAATTTTATTTAAGTAGTGCAAAGCGATTGCAAATTTTAAGTTGAAATGTTGAAAAGAAAATATGCATAAGGTACGAGCTCATTATAATACTAGCTTAGCTCGCGGTTGGGGTAACATACATTTACTTTCTGTGATCCTTTTTTCGTGTTTTGATTGATTTTCGGAGGATTACATGGAAATACAAATACAGACAGACGTTGTTTTAGACAGATGGTTCATGGAATTCAAAAATCAACATACATACGTACCTATCTAATTATTCATAATTCGTACCAACTTTGAAACCCTGTTTCGCTGATTCAGGGGTGGAATTTTGAAAAAACGTTAAAGTACTGCGCGTTTCTTTTGCCCGCGACGACTACGTGTATAAAACACGATATAGGATTATATCCCGAGAAATTGTATAGTTCCAGCGGGAAATGAATTTATTGTTTGATCTATTTTGATTCTCATTTAAAAATGTTTTTTTGGAATCTTTTTGTATTTTTTATTTTAATTCTAAATTTTTTGTTACTTCTACGGTCATCCCGTAAAACCTATATCGAAAATACAAACTGAAATATAGATGCACAGAAAATCCAGAAAAATAAGACCAGCGCTGGGAATCGAACCCAGGTCCTCGGTATTCTGTGCCGTGCTGTACCGACACGAATTTCTCCTATGCATCTCATATCTCAGCTTGTGTTGTTTCTTATTTAGCCACTTAAGCAGCGACACTAGCGACATCTATGACCAGCTGCGAAGAAAGGCGTCCAGATCGTCCCGCCTTCGACGCCTGGGTCTGCCACAAAGACGAAAGACGGATCCGAAACGCCTGGAAGAGCTATTGGTCCATGAAAGAACACATGAAGGGCGATCTTCCGCTAGCCTTAAAGCGGAGGCTCGTCGACATGTGTATACTGCTTGTCCTAACTTACGGTGCTCAAACATGGTCACTTACTGAGTTACAGAAGACCAAATTGAAGGTTTGCCAGAGAGCAATGGAGCGCAGTATTTTGGGAGTGAAGCGGGTTGACCGGATCCGAAACACTATATTGCGCTCCAAAACACGCATTGCTGATGTGGGTGCCAAGACTGCCAGGCTGAAATGGGACTGGGCAGGCCACGTCAGCCGTATGGACTCCGACAGATGGCGAAATAACCATCCAAAGTAACTAGGTAAAATTAAGCAGGCCAGCAACGGGCAGCAACGTTGTTGGTGCGAGTGGCCTAGTTTTCCGATCACCAACACGCCTGCCCAGCGTGGTGATTATGGGCAAAACCTTTTATGGAGCAGACGAGTCCTCGAATGAATAAATGCCACAACGCCAAATGTGGAAAACAATAATTCTGTAAAAAGGCACAATTCGAAATTAGAGAAACCCGTTTATACAGGTATATGCACTTGTGGTGACATGAGCTTACCTCTCTGGGTAATGCGGCAGACGGGATAACGTAACACTGATGTTTCAAGATCTCAGATCTGCAAGCCTTCAATTTGAACTTCTAATGAAGCGGACGATAACCTTAGGAAAGTTGAAAAATCCCTGGCTTTGTCATTACACCGTAAGGAAACTTGCTTTCATATAAAAAACGCATCGGAATCGGTCCATGTGTTTGAGAGCAACGAATCCACAGACAGACATACATTGGGATCGAACTTATATTAAACACCCATCTTTTTGCGTCGAGGGTTAAAAACGCGAGTTATTTACCTATACTGACCATAATTATTATATGTATAGTAAGTATAGTATCAGTCGTGGTGGCCTAGTGGTGTGACCTATGGCCTCTCAAACAGAGGATCGTGGGATCAAACTCCGGCTCGCAAATCCGAGTTTTTCAAAATTCATGTCCGAAATTATATTTAAAATTATCACCAGCTTAACGGTGAAGGAAAACATCGTCAAAAGCAATTCAATGGAGTGTGTGAAATTCCCAATCCGCACTGAGCCCGCGTGGGAACTATGGCCCAAGCCCTTTCACTCTGAGAGGAGGCCTGTGCTCAGCAGTGGGACGTATATAGGCTGGGATGATGACCATAATTACCTACATTTTCAATAGAATAGTGTTTGTATACTTTTAATCACCGTGTTTATAGTTTCATTTCCCACTGAACCAGCTTAATCGCATCGATAAACAAGCCGTTTTATTGGATAGTGCTCGGCACTCGGTCTTCCGCTAGATAGTTGTGTACCGACATTTCAATTTAATATCCATTATTTCTCGTTTCCTACTGTTTTATTTATAACGATATTATCGGGTGTCTTCGCCGTTAAGTGTACTTTGAAACGTTTATTTTATGACAAGTCTGCTTAGAACATGTTAAATCGTAGAGTCGTATTATTAATAGTTTTTAAAGTAATTGCATACAGCCTGGTGGTTTGACCTATGGACTCTACGAGGTGTTAAAATGGCGAACCCATTTTATCATTTGCGTAGAAAAACAGTCATTTGATCAAATCCCTGAATCTGTTTAGTGAAATGAAGAAATCAGCCAACAAGAGCAACTAGTTTTTTCATTTACCTACCTGAATAACCTCGGTGAGTTCATTAAACGAACTTGCAAAGTCAACTCGTGTAAGCATTTCACACACAAACTATAGCTGAACCGAAATGCTGGCAAAACCAACAAATTGGCAACGCAAATCCTAGTAACATAATCCGTATGGAAATTAATTCAACATAAACATCTCCAGTTATTGGATGGATATCATTAATTCCGTAAGCCATCAAACGGCAACAGAATGAGCCCTTGTATTTTGAAAAAAATAAATGGAAGTAAAGTTAATTAAACTTTTATAGGGAATACGCAAAGTTTCCGGTCCAATTTGCTGGTACAATGCATATTTTATTTATCTACCGAACATGCACGCTTTTGCTATAGGAGAAATAACAATTGAGTGTCAGTTTTTAGCTTTTGAGAGAAAGAAAGAGAGCTTTAATTTAAGGCCGCCGTTATCTCACTTTAATAAAAGGAATTATGGATCATACTAGCCTTTTCCCGCGGCGTCGTTCACGTAAACCATGGGAATTTCCAAAAAATACGTCATGGTCTTCATTTGCGTGGTATGACAAAAATCCGTGCATGTTTCTTGGCTAAGCGGTTAAGATTTTGGGTTTTTACGTGGGACATCTTATGGGAATAACAGCTGTATCTAGACCAAGGCTCGGAACCGGTTTATAAAATAGCGGTAAATACCGGTTTATTTTGGTTTAACTCCGAACTTTCATAAGAACGTGAACGTTTTTAAGAACTGAACTATAACCTAAATAAACCGGTTTATTCGACGAGTGACAGCTGGCCGGCCGGCGGCGGGCGGCGACGTTTATCCTGCGCCGGAATAAACCGGTTTTTATTGTTCTAAACCGGTTAATCTGACAAGAACTTTATGGAAATGTTCCCTTACAAACCGGTTTAAAAATAACGGTTTCGCGAACGAAACCAAAATAAAAAGGTTTTGCGCCAAGTTGATCTAGACACAAAACTTCATCTAAATTTAACCATACACGCACACGCAAGAGCACAAGTATACAAGTAGGATTATAGATAGATAGATAAAAAACTTTATTCACAAACATGCCATGATTATAAGCTCTAAAGCTAACTTTCAGCTAAAGCATTCCTCCGCCGCTCTTTAAACCGCTGTCCCAGCAAAAAAGGACGCAAAGTGCTGCGTTAAAAAAGTCTTTAAAGTAAGTTCCGTTCTGCGACGGCTTACTATAATTAAAATGCAGGAGATAAAAGCATAGATCGCTAACGTGTATGCACACTGCCGTTGGCAAGCTGTGCCCATGTAGAACGCTGTCAGCATTATAAAAGCAATTCAAACTAGCAGGTACACCTTTGGGCGAAAGCTTAAAGGCTATTTGTTGGCATTTCAAAAATCTTAATTCCTCTCCTTTCCAGCACTATTTCACAAAACTGCTTTTTTGTTTTTTCGATTTCTTTCTTTAATTTAATTTTTCTTTTTAGCCCGCGTTAGGGTGTATACTTGGCAAGTGAGTGCATAATAATAATAGTTGTAAAATTAATTATGTATATCTACGTACCTAATACATTTATTTTTATGTTTTTAGTCACACAATAAATTAATTTTATAGTTTACAAAATATCTATTTATTTATGTAGTTTTATGTAGTTAATGGTGTGTAGTATGTCTTTATAACGGCCCGAGGGTTGCCGACGGTGCTGGCTGAAAATCAGCGCTGGGGTGTTTTTAATGCTTCAGCATTATGCTGAGCCAGTGTCCGATTCACAACCGCAATGACACATACCTTTGTGTTATTTTTTTTGTACCTAATAAGTTTGTTGTCTTGTGTTGTGAATAAATGTATTTTCTTTCTTTCTTTCTTTCTTTCAAACTACCACTTGAAAAGGCATACAAAACAAAAATATCCCTGACAAACAGATACTGGATACATTTTATTTACAATTTTATAACAGAACAAAGTCACTTAACAAATGTCGCACTATTCTATTCCTAAAGAATAACTTTATTTTCGGACTGTAAAGGCAATTTTGTTCAGTAATTCTAGAAAACCGTTAAATTTTCTGCCGACCACTACGTGTTCCCAAAAAGCACTTTTGCAGTTTTAGAACCTTTTTCAATATATGACTGTTTGGATTATACGAGGTTTATGCCATTATGTTTCTTCCTATTCGCGATTCTGCACAAAATAAATTCACACACCTGAATTTGATCACATGCGTAATGCTTCACAGTCATTATTTCTACGCAATCTTGTTTCTTCTTATTCGCGATTCTGCACAATATGAATTTCACACAACTGAATTTAATCACATACGTAATGATATTCAGTCATTATTTCTACGCAATCTTGTTTCTTCCTATTCGCGATTCTGCACAATATGAATTCCACACAACTGAATTTAATCACATGCGTTATACTTCACGATTCTGTAATTTTTTTTTTTAAAAATCTCATACATAACCGGGAATCGAACCCGGACAAAATTGGGGCGGAGAAAAAAATTTTTTTTTTAATTTCAATCGTCCCTGTTTATTATTATTATTTTATTTAGGCTGCTGCTGCCTTCGGGAAGCTTCGTCTCAAGGTGTTCCGTTCACATAACTTAAGCTCGCGACCATGATAATTTTTACCGCGGGAAAAGCGACTCACGCAGTCTGTTTTTTTTTTATTTATAAACGCGACTAGGAAGAAACAAGATATCATAGAAAATAGATAGAATAAAAGATAAAGATAGTATCGTGAAGTATAACGCATGTGAGTAAATTAAGTTGTGTGGAATTCATATTGTGCAGAATCGCGAATAGGAAGAAACAAGATTGCGTAGAAATAATGACTGTGAATCATTACGTATGTGATTAAATTCAGTTGTGTGGAATTCATATTGTCCAGAATCGCGAATAGGAAGAAACAAGACTGCGTAGAAATAAAGACTGTGAAGCATTACGCATGTGATCAAATTCAGCTGTGTGGAATTTATTTTGTGCAGAATCGCGAATAGGAAGAAACTTTGACCTATTACGCAAGTATTATCGCCTTTAGCTATAACATTTAACCTTAACACAATTGCAGGTGGTAGGACCTTGTGCAAGGTCCGCCCGGATTGCTACCACCATCTTGCTCGCTAATCCTGCCGTGAAGCAGCAGTGCTTGCACTGTTGTGTTTCGGCGTGGAGAGTAAGACAGCCGGTGAAATAACTGGCACTTGAGGTATTCCATCTTAGGCCTCTAGGTTGGCAACGCATCTGCAATACCCTGGTGTTGCAGTTGTCTATGGGCGGTGGTGATCTCTTACCATCAGGAGACCCACTTGCTCGTTTGCCATCCAGTCGAATAACTTGAAATAATTTGTTCCTGACACCATTCTCCCGAGAGCCGCTCGGTTGTACCTACACGAAGGAAGTCGTACTCTTCTCTCTTTTAAATCGCTACGCTAAAGAAAGAAAGAAAGAAAGAAAACATTTATTCGTGACATTAAAAAAGACAGCAACAATAATAAAAAATAAAATAAAAAATTGTTACGTATGCATGTCACGAAATGGTCCCGAATCAGCATTCTGCCGGTCTTGCGAACGGCGCTGGTCTTCCTTTGGGACCATCTGGTCATTAAACATTGAAAAAAAGTACAGCTAAGTGAGACCGATACAATTTTTAGTTTAAGAATATAAAAATACTTTCCTATTTAAATAAAATAAAAGAAATACTAACATTACAAAATGGGTTGCCAGTATATAAAAAAGAAATAGGCATAGGCCAGTCTCCTTTACCCTTCTCACTCCTAACAAAAGCAAAAGAAAAAAGAAGAATAGACAAAACAAAACAACAAGCGATTGATTCGCCAACCAAATTGCGATTTCTAAAACTTATTCGACTAAAGAAAGATACAAAGTTGATATACATCAATATTCTTCGGTATCCCAAATAGTAAAGAAATGTGAATAAAAAGTATCAGTACAGTTGCCATGAAACAATTTGTGTTTCAAATAAATAAGGCCGTGCAACCATGTGATCAACATTATATAGCCTAAAAAAAAACCAACAGTGTTAAACAGCTAAGAAAACAGACAGGTATGCAGTATTATTATAATTTTGTCCTCCAATTTGATCTATCCCATCATGTTTAATTTAATTTTAATTTTAATTTTACAGGTTCCCAATTGGATTTGTCCCTAAAAAGCGCAATACTAACAATAAGCATTCTCAACTAGCAATCCGAACAACATCCATAGCAAAGTAGATGGGCCGCAAACAAAAAGGTACCTACTCTTATTGCTATACACATAACCTCACATAAACTAAATGCAACTGGTGTCATGTGCTAAAGTTTCTTGTTTTTGCTGATGTTCGTGCATATGTTTTTTAAGTTTTGTTTTAAAGCTACATACACTTCGCAGGTCCCTAATTGGCGGTGGGATGTTGTTCCAACACCTAGTTGCTACATATCTAAAACTACCTCGAAAGGCAGCAGAGGCGTGGCGTGCTGTCAACAACTGCACACTACACTGGCGAGCTCCGCGTGTTTTGTGGCTAGCAGACCAGGACAACTTCTCGTAAAGATATGTTGGGGACTTGTGCTTCAACACTCCAAAGAGGAGGCAGGCAAGGTGCAGCTTTCGCCGGTGTTGCATTTTAAGAATTTTATATTTATTTAAAAATGGAGTAACATGGCCCCTCAATGGAATGTTGAAGCAAAAGCGAGCACACGCATTTTGCACACGCTGAACAATCCTTTTTGTTTTTGCAAGGAGACGTGGACCAAACACCGAATCCATATAATTCAATTTTGACAAGATCAAGGTCTCCACCAGCTGTATGCGCAATTTTTCACTTATAAATGGTCTGATTCTGTACAACACTTTAAGTTTATAAAAACAATGTCCAACCGATCTCGCTATATGTTTCTCATAACGTAATCCACAATCCATCAGCAGACCTAAGTTACGCGCTTCATATACACGCTCAATAGGCTTGTCCCTTAGCATAACTTGTGTCATGCTTGAGTTATTAAGGGTGATTAGCTGCTGCTTACTGCCAAAGATTAAATACTTGTCTTGTCAGGATTAAGTAACAATGAATTATCTAAAGCCCATGCGCTACACTCTTGGAAGAGTGGCTGTCTATATGGCGACTTTCTTGGGAAAATGTAGTGGTTTCCCATTGAATTCCACACCGCGGAGCTAGAGTCCGGAATAGCTGGAGTCCTGGAGACTGGAGACTGCCCACTCTCAAGTACCACCTTACAATAATTTTAGAGTTCTGTACCTCAAAAGTGAAAATAAACCCTTAGAGCATCATTTCGTTGTCCACTTGTCTGTCTGTCCGTCAGGACTTTTTTCAATAGTTATTGCCGTGACTCCGTCTACGAAGAATCCGTTTAAGCTAGAGAGTTAATACATAACTAATAGAGCTTAATAGACACTTAATAGATTTTTAAGCTTATTATATTCTGGGGCCCCAGTGAAAAAGGGGTTAATTCTGCAGAAATTGAACTGCTGATTTCGACTTAAACCCCTTTACACGTAAAATAGAAAATAGCTGTGTAATTTCTGCAGACTTAACCCCTTTTTCACTAGGGGCCTAGTATTATTCTCGTCAGCGTATTCTGTCCCACTGCTGAGCAAAGTTCGATACTTCCACTGCTCTCTGTCTATTGCATACAAGGGCCAGTCCTTCAAGAAGTAGTGCAGTTCAAGCCGCCATCTGTGGCTAGGTCTGCCAGGTCGCTTTTCGACTCGGTGGTTATCTTAGTACACAAGCCGTCCAGCATGCGGCAAACATCGCCAGCCCAGTCCCACTTCCACTTAGACGCCGTTCGAGCTACTTTTATTTTGATACTCTTAAATGTCCATGAGAGACACATTGTAGCTTTCTATAACGAAAGAAGCTTGAAAATCAAGCCCGAAATTGAATTCACTTATAAATGTATTTTGCAGAAATTTTGCATTAAAAATAAAGTTTATGTCAATCAGTGATAGTGTAGCTTTATATTGATAAAAGAATTATTTAAATCAGCTCAGTAGTTTCAGAAGAAGCCGTGGTGGCCGAGTGGTTTGACTTATGGCCTCTCAAGCAGAGGATCGTGGGTTCAAACCCCGGCTCACACCTCTGAGTTTTTCGGAATTCATGTGCGAAATTTCATTTAAATTTCGGTGAAGGAAAACATCGTGAGGAAACCTGCACAACCTGCGGAGCAATTCAATGGTGTGTGTGAAGTTCCCTATCCGCACTGGGCCTGCGTGGGAACTACGGCTCAAGCCCTCTCATTCCGAGAGGAGGCCTGTGCCCAGCAGTGGGATGTATATAGGCTGGGATGATGAGTACATTTTATTTTAAAGGCGTTAAGGAATTATGAATGAGATTCCATTAGAAGCTCGAAGACTGATGATGTGACACTTTTGATGTCAGTTTTTACATAGATCATTTTCGCAAACCTACGTACATTTCAGTAGCTTTAAGTATTTTAAGTGAATTCTGTTAATCCGCTTATAGCGTTTGCAGTAACTTAATTAGGTAACAAAGACTAATCACGCGTCCACTCGATCGTGACTGATTGAGCGCCTTCCAATTGTTTCCTCTGATTAACTTATCTGTGGGAGGTGATCGGCCATCTTTCTTTCAATAGTCCATTTGTCTTTTTACGGGGCATTATCTCAATTCGTTGAAACACTGTGATTTTTTGGATGTTTCTGTATGTTTTTCGAGGAATATTTTCTGTACACAGGAAAATTCCGATTACTTTTATTATTTACTAGCTACTTCCCGCGACTCCGTCCGTACAAAATTCGTTTATCGCTATCCCGTGGGAACTACGCAATTTTCCGGTAAGTAGTATTCAATCTACTTCCCCGGGACACAAACTATCGGTATACCAAATGTCATGTAAATCTGTTCAGTCGTTATTGCGTGATTGAGTAACAAACATCCAAACATCTTTACAAACTTTCACATCTATAATAATAGTGGGATAACTAGAGTTTTTCGAGGAATATTTATGTGGCACGCAGACAAGTAGACCGCGATTACTTTTATTGTTCGTTACCAGACTTTACCCGCGGCTTCGCACGCGTACACTTTCTATCCCGCAGTTGAAATTCTGGGATTTAAATAATTCCCAAAAATCACATCTTAGATTTCATTACCGTTGCATATAAAACCGCCAAATTGCATGTCTCTAATGCCCGGTTCAAAACCGTTCCAGTATAGCATGACACTGCGGCGCTCAATCGATGTTGTGTAACTCGTTTGGATTCATCATCATCATCATCAGCCGGAAGACGTCCACTGCTGGACAAAGGCCTCCCCCTTAGAACGCCACAATGAACGACAACTCGCCACTTGCATCAACCGGTTTCCCGCTACTCTCACGACGGCTCGTTTGGATTGTGACCCCGCAATGTATCGCTACTACGATTTTACTGGAGTAATGTAGACCGGGCATAATCCTAGTGATTGGAATTTAGGAATTTTATTCCGATTCCGTTGAGAATATCGGAATGGAAAGTCACCTATGTGTTATTCCAGTCGTCCAGCTATCTTCATACCAAATATTCAAATCCGGCTCGCTCTTTTAACTTGAAAGAGCAACAAACAAAAAATCCTGTGGTAATTCCCAAAATTACATCGTGGTCTTCATTCGCGTTGCACTTAAAACAATTATGCCAAGATTGATGACACAGCGGTTGAGATTTTAACATTTTATCCTGATCCCGTGGGAGTACTCAATAAAAAGCCTTTGTATTATTCCACACGTCCAGCTATCTATGTATGAAATTATTTACATGAAAATCCGTCTAGTTGTTTTAGCATGAGTCACTGTGGAACCTTTTCGTATAAAATATCATAGTGACATCGCATTGCTTGACAAGGGAATTCATTAAGACACTTACTGTGAGAGCGTTTTACGATGTATCAGGAATCAAATGGTTCGACTGTACACACACACTCTCAAACTTTCACATTTATAATACCTACTGCCCTCTTAAGCCAAAAGGCGGTATCTCAAAAAACAACACTTAAGTTATTAATACTATTGTGTAACTTAAGACATTCTGCATCACATGGTATAAGTAAATAACTCAAAAAGTGATTGATTTTTTGAGATACCGCGTTTCGGCTTAGTAGGTCAGAATACTTAGTAGTACTAGCTAGATAACGATAAAAGAGCTAACTGTAGTCTAACCCAACCTTTTGCGTAACACGAAAACCCAATACCTAAACCAAACTTTGCTAATCCCTGCCATAATCTAATACCAGTATCGCAGTGCATGCCAGGGCACCTTCAGGGGTACAATATTGGATCTGCGGTTAACAACTTACTTAAACGGTTTAAGACTCACGGATCAAAGGATATCGGGAACCTTTAGAAAGCTGGTTTAATTAATTTGCAGGCTGTTTGTTAGTTTTGTCATTGTAGTATGGTTGGTTACTTTGGAGAGTAGTCCTTGAGTTGATAATTGCTTTTGTTTCGGGACTGTGGCTTGTTTTTCGGAGGTGGTAGTGGACTCGCGGAGCTAATAACGAGAGGTATACACTACAATACAACGAAGGGAAAGTCCTCTATTATCAAATATTTCGCAAATTGCGAGTGCATTGTCAAACCCGAGAAGTCGAAATAATTGACTATTGAAAAAATATCACGGTAAAACATGTAAATTTAAAACTCCTACAAAATAGGTGGACTTGAAGATTAATTATATGGTGGCCTAATGGTTTGATTTATGGCCTCTCAAGCAGAGGATCGTGGGTTCAAATTCGGGCTCGCATATCGTTGAGTTATTCTAGATTCACAAAGGTACTCGTAGGTATAATTAGATTTTCAAAAAATGACGGCCTTTGTGAATTAAAAAAAAATATGGACATATAGCCGGTTAAAGCTCCGTGTGACATCACACTGACGTACACTTTTTACTAAGGAGTGACGTCACGGAACCCACTCCCGAACTTTGACGTTCATCTTTGTCATTTTTTGTATGATTGACAGAAGAAAAAATACGTGACCGATATTTACTGAAAACCTGGCTAACTGACGGACGAACTAAATAGAATATTATTATTTTTTACCCCAATCTTATTATTATTTTTAGGGTTCTGTACCCAAAGAATGTCAACGGAACCCTATTACTGAGACTCCGCTGGCTGTCTGTCCACCTGTCACAGGGCTCTATCTCTTGAGCGGTAATAGTTAGACACTTGAAGTTTTCACAGATTATGTGTTACTGTGGCCGCTATAACAACAAATACTAAAAACATAATGTACGGAACTCTTCGTGCGCAAGTCCGACTCGCACTTGGCCAGTTTGTATCATTATTTTGCTGTTGGACAACCGTGAAACTTTCCACTTCCCTGTAAACACATCTCTTGAGACCTCAACAGAAAGTAGATGAAAGGCAAACTGTGTAGCGCTAACGTTTCGAGAAATATCAAATTTCTTTGCAAATGCATTAGCCTCACATTTGGTTAGGGCGTAGAGCACGGCGATAAGTGTATTCACACCAGCAAAACGGTGGCTTTTATTACCCCTGACGCAGAAAAAGGGTTACGTGTTTCAGACAATGCTATTCTGTACCTTCGTTACTAAAATATAAGCACACGGGCTTCTCACGCATTTTGAGTCGAGATAAGCGACGAAATCATGGTAGCCTAGTGTATTTGACCTAAGGCCTCTCAAACAAAGGGTCGTGGTTCGTGCCCGGGTCGCATTTATGACTATTTCGGAATTTACTATGGACTGAAAACATTTAGAGCAAACCTGGACACACCTGTGAAGTAATTCAATGGTGTTTTTGAAGCTCGCAAACCGCACGCAGCCCGCGTGGGAATACTACGGCCCAAGCCCTCTCATTCTAAGACGAGGCCTGTGCACTGCATGAAATTCCTTACAAAATTTTATCATGATCGGTTTATGAGTATTGAGTACATTTAGCGTGAAAGCGTGACAAATGAAGGAACAAATCTACCTAATCACTTGCATTTAGTAATACTGAAACTCGAGAGCTCGTGGCATTTTTAGGGTTCTGTAGCCAAAATGGCAAAAACGGAAGCCCTTATAGTTTCGCCATGTCTGTCTGTCTGTCTGTTTGTCCGTCTGTGGCTTTGCTCAGGGACTATCAATGCTAGCAAGCTGTAATTTTGCACGAATATATATGTAAACTATGCCGACAAAATGGTACGACAATTTTTTTTAGTGTACCTCCCATAGACGTAAAGTGGGGGTGATTTTTTTTGTCATCCAACCTTGTAGTGTGGGGTATCGTTGGATAGGTCTTTTAAAACCATTAGGGGGTTGCTAAAACGATTTTTCGATTCAGTGTTTTTTTTGCAAAATATTCAATTTTAAAGTGCAAATTTTCATTACAATCGAGCGTCATATTTTTGATCCCTCTTATAGAACTGTTGCATAAAATACCACTAAACGCTTGTATCGCCGCATGACCACGACTAGAAATCCATTTAACCCCCAATCTTCTTGGTAGTTTAAACGGTTTTGATCCATACAGAAAAGTCGCCAGTAAGAAAGATCCTATTTTATGTCGATTGACATGACCCTCAGAATGTGAACACTGAGATTGAATGACAAGTACTGAATTGGAATCCTACAGTGAGACCCCGATAGATCTTTTTAGGGTTCCCTCTGTCCGTCTTTTCGAGGAGAGAGCCAAAATTGTGACCTGAACTTTAAAAGCTAGACTAGAGGACTTTATAAAATATTTTTAAATAGACGTGGACCATTTACTTCCGAAATAATTGTTATCAAGTTATCTGAAAGTCGTTTATGCGCGAGTGATTGTGGACTTTATATATTTTTTTAAATTAATCTTTAATTATCATCATCATCATATCAGCCGTAGGACGTCCCTGATGAACATAGACCTCCCCCCATAGACTTCCAGTTGCTTCGGGTGGAGCGGCCAGCATCCAACGTGACCGCGGTTTTAACCAGGTCATCCGTCCATGTCGTTGGTGGACGTCCTACGAGCTTGCTGATCCGCGGTATCCATTCAAGGACTATTCGACCCAAACGGCCATCTGTTTTCCGTGCTACGAGTATCCTGCCCATTGCCACTTCAGCGAGCTAATTCGCTTGGCTACGTCGGTGACCCTTGTTCTTCTACCTATCTCCTCATTCCATTCGATCCCGTAGAGAAACTCTAGCATTTCCCTCAAGTACAATACACAAATATATACATTACAATAATATACATTACATTCGTAATTATAAATGTCTTATCCTCACTTGTATCCAGCTTTCCAGGCCCTATATATACAACAAAGTGCAAAATTCGAACTTCGTATCTTGCCGTCTCGCTGACGCTAATATTATTTAATACGGGAGTGAGAGGGACGGTACGCTACGAACTTCAATTTTCGAATTTCGTTGTAGCCATCCAGCATGTGGACTTTTGTTAAGCACTGGCATTCTCACTGAAATCGGAACCCTTCTGTGCTGTTATGGAGATTGGTCTTGTCCACTTGTTTAGGCGGGACGCCAATTGTCCAGCTGTTATGAGTAATCCCCAGGGGCTCGTGTTCGAGATTGATGGCAAATGTCGCGTATAAATCCAGGAAATAGACTTATCTAACGTCTAGGTACTCGTGGTTCGTGATTACATATTAGCCTTTATCCTAGGCTTTACTCGTGTGAACTATCTGGCAGTTGATTTAAAATGATCGCTAGTTTTTAAAATGCTCATACCCTACAATCGGTAATTTTTCTGAGTTAACATTATGTACAGTCAAGTGTAAAAATATGAACTTATTCAAAGTTTCAATAATATGTACCACAGACTCTTATTCCAACGCAATACGGCCGTAGTAACATATATTTGAGTGTTTCGAATAGATACTTAATTTTGCACTTGACTGTACAGTCGCGAACAGGAATTATTGAGCCACATACCATTGTTCGTAATTTGGCGGTGTAATGTTATGGCGAGTATGTAAAACTGGGCTTAATTATTAACAGTGGCGAGTTTTTGATATTAAATTTCAGCTTGATATCTCCTCTCCACGTCTTTCTAAGAAATAGTATCTAGACAGACAGACGGGCGGGAAATAATGTGATCCCTATAAGGTTTCCATTTTTTCATTTTAAGCGAGCACAAAACGAGCAATTTTTGTATATATAGCTATATTTATGTTTATAATATATATTTCGGGAATCTTGGAAACGGCTCCAACGATTTCGATGAAATTTGGTATATAGGGGTTTTCGGTGATGACAAATCAATCTAGCTTGGTCATATCTCTGGAAAAACGCTTATTATAGAGTTTTAGCCCAAACAAAGCTCGGTCGCCCATGTACTAATTTTAATAGCTGTACTCCTACAGCAGTTCCACGTATAACGCCTACTGTCATTAAACTGCAAAATGTCAGGTTCATAGATAAATGCAGTGGAATACTAGTACCATACCAGGGCCACATAAACTGACGGAGTACATATTTACGAGCACTCGAGATGAGAAACTTTCATAATGGCGCGTTAATCTTTTTCAGGGCGGGACGCGCGTTTACGTTCTAAGAGTTATAATACGGCCACTTATTATGAAAGTTTAACGGTAAAGTGATAAAGGATGTCTAGTCGTTGGAAGTGTTCGTAGACACGTTTCGTTGTTTTATTCGAGGTCCTTAGCGCTGTAAAGCTCAGCTTCATTGTTTAATACGTTAGCTGCCTACTATACTTCACCTGAATTGTTGCTCCCACGCGCCACACAAATTTAGTGATTTTAAAGCTAACATAAATACAAAAATAAAATAAAATGGATTGGTTTTTTGGAATCCTTTTGTATTTTTTATTTCAATTCCAAATTTTTACTTTTACGGTCATCCCGTAAAACCTAAATTGAAAATACAAACTGAAATATAAATGCACAGAAAAACCAGAAAAATAAGACCCGTTTACCGTGTACCGTTGACCATCAGTGGTGTAGCGGTATAGCACGCGGTACGGAATACCGAGGATATTTTTCTGGTTTTTCTGTGCATCTATATTTCAGTTTGTATTTTCAAAATAAAATGGATTTCGTATATCAATTTTACGCTTGTTTATTAGGGTGTCATGATTGTACCTACATTATACATAACATCGCCCTTAATTTATCAAAAATTAAAAAAGTTCGTGATTCAAGCCTCGACGTAATTTTGGAGTCCTAAAAATTCTATGTAGGTATTCGTATAAAAAAGAGCCTCAAATTGTGTCCAATATAGAGTACACTGCCAAATTAAGGATTAAGAAATGAGATTTACCGATTTAAAATAAATAAACTATATCTATGTTATGTGGAGATATAAAATTGTAAAATGCTACCACCAAAAAGTATTGGAGATGTATAAAGTACCTATTCCAAAGTCAAAGTTTTATCATTGTGAAAAATTATACATTTCATAAAAAAATTAAACCTAATGACTGGTGGGATGTAGATCTCGGGAGTTACTCCCTAACTAACTAACTAATTTTGTAATTTCTGAAATACTATTCCTTACGTTTTCGACTTCCATGGCTCCGCCATTTCGAAAAAAATCCAAAACTGACACTGACACTCGACAAAAATCCATATAATAATCGAACCTGCTCACAAAATTTCACGTGAATCGAAAATCGTCATCGGGAATCGGTTGCGAAATGCGACCTATACAGGGTGGCCCATTTAGATCGGTCAGTATCTATGGGAAAGTCTGAAACTATAAGACATACCTACGAAGATATGGATATCGATAGTGTTAGACGGAGAGCGCACTGCAAAATTTCGTACCTACCTACTTGATACCGCGATGAAACGCACAATGGTTTCCCATAAAACTGATGATGAGTCCGAATTTGATAGTCTGCCGCGGCGGAACATGCCGAAAGTACCAAAAAAATAGTCACTTCCGGTGCGAAAAAAGGTGTGTCATTTAACCCATCTGATACTGAAATAATAGTCATGGCATCAGTTAGGAATTTACTGGTAGATACAGAAAAGCGAAATATGTCAGTATTTTTTTGCCGGAAGTGCTCGGCAGACGCTCTCAAAGTATCTCACTAGGACCCCTAAATATACCCATCTGATACCAGCATGAAACCAATTCCAGTCGGTAGGTATGAACCTTCATTTCCGGAATATATAAGTCTGCCAAGGCTGTTTCTGCCGAAACACCTTGACATACGAGATTATGTGAGCAACTTCTACTCCGCTCAATATAGATATTTCAATTTCCATAAATTCCGACAAAGCTGAATTTTGGTGGAGATATGGTAATTCTAATGGTAATTCTTAGAAAAAAAAGTATAAAGACCATTTTAGTAGATAATTTTAAGATCAATAATTTTAGCCTCGACTATTTTTTTTTTAAACTTACCGTTTTCGTAAAAAAAAAACAAATAACCTCAAATTTTAAAATTTTGACCCCGAATAACTTTTTGCACACATGGTATCAATGGGGACTTTTGACACTTTATTCCTAATGGTGTACCCAAGGTCTCCACCGAATTAGGTACAAAATTATGCAGTCCGCTCTCCGTCTATGTAGGTCATAAGCAATAAATGTTACTATGAAAATATCTAGAATGAATAAAATGCATTGTTTTCATATTCTTTAATAATGTAAGTTTTATTTTTCAAAACGCCTGAGTTCGATTCCCGAGTTGAGTACATTCTTTTTTAATATATGAATGCAGATTTTCTTGTTATTAAAATCGATGACATGGTTACTAAGAACAGATCTTCTTTTGTCTTATAGTTTCAGACATTCCTACACTGACCGATCTAAATGGGCTTACACAAAAAGAATGAACTAAATTAGTACATTGATATGGACCTCCGCAAAGTAACGCCTGATTCAATAAATTACACAAAAAGCATTAAATTTTTTGCCCGAGCTGAAATAGAGACGCTCAGCTCGCGCGTCACGCTCACTCACTCAGTAAAATTAATAAACCGCCTATCTATACATGATTTTCTAAATTGCTCCTCAACAATCCATCTGGAATCGTCGGAAGTCAAGCTCAGATTACAGACAGGCTTGGTGTAAACGACCTTTGACAAACTTCTATAATAGGCAATCAATTCAACTCCAGTGGCACTGAACTTATTTTGAACTAGAGGTGACTCAACTCTGTAAAATGCATCAAATTCTTCACGATTATGGGTAATAACCCTTGAGATAGTTTCTAATAATAAAGAGGAATCCACATAAAATAATCTCGATT
This sequence comes from Choristoneura fumiferana, assembly GCF_025370935.1. NCBI lineage: Eukaryota > Metazoa > Arthropoda > Insecta > Lepidoptera > Tortricidae > Choristoneura > Choristoneura fumiferana. The sequence goes on along the minus strand of NC_133479.1, from coordinate 16,594,805 downwards.
TTCGAAAGGGAGAGTTCCGAACTTCCGAGCATCATTAGGAGATAGTCTTTTGGTGCTTTTAAGTTTATTTTGGAGTAACTAGCTTTTATTTTATTTTCATAAGATTATTGGTGGAAAAAAACATCATGCGGAAACATGCATTCATCTTTGCAGTAGTTCAGTGGTTATGTATGAAATCCTCAATTCGTACTAAGTGAGTCTTGTGAGGAGGCCTATGCTCATTAGGTAGGTAAATTAAACATTTATATAATTTTATTTATTTTGACATTGTTTAGTTTAATTTAATTGTTATAATTTGTAATGATTTAATTAATGTAATGCTATGTGATTTAATTTAAACCTAAGACTCGAATATAACTGTGAAATTTGATGTACCTGATAAACATTTGGTTATAGGCAAATATACAATCCAAACATTATTATTAATGTAAAGTACGTTTTGGTTTTTACTCTAAGTCCACAAGATAATCTTTTTCTATATATAAATAAATAAATAATGACGTTTGAAAGGAGTTTTTCTTGTTTCCTTTCGCTCGTACTTTGTGTGATGGGCTTTCTGTTCATTTAGTGGACAGCAGTGTCACGGAATAATATACGTCTCTCGCTTTGTACTGAAACAGGTGCAACATGATAGGTACCTTACCCTTCCAATCTATTTATAATTATAAATACGAAAAGGAGAATGGGCAAATTTTATTGGAACTTGGTCTGTGAGTAGCCAAGGATAATTTTAATATCGTTATACACGTGTAATATATAATACTAGTTGGTGTTCCCGTGTGAACTCCCGAAAATTACGGTTCAGGTTTCGTCCCCGAATAAAATTTCGGTTAAAGTTTCGTCTCAAACTAAACCAGTGCCCTTAGTGTAAGTTTTCCGTACAAAATACGTCTCGATCGCGTTCGCGTTAAAATCTCAATTTGTATGCAAAAACGAACAGCGCCTCTAGCGGAACGTTTGCGATAAACCGAAAATTTACACTGAGGGCACTGAAACCGAAATTTGGTTTTGGTTTCGGTTGCATGAACGAAACTAGTTCCGGACGCCGAGTGTTCCATCACTATTTCTATTTCAGTGAGTCTGTTTCGTTTCAGACGTTCCATAGAATTAACAATTAACCACATTTATGGGCCATGGCGATAGCATTTTTATGATGCTCGCCTTTAGTCCAATTAATGGAAGAGGCATATGGAACTGGCTATCTATTAGTGGCGTTGCGTCAACATTTTCAGCAGTCGAGCCGAAGCGATAAAATACTACAAAGGGGAGAGTGAAAGGGCGGATGAGGGTGAGTTGGTCAAAATTTAGGCAAGCCGGTGGGAATCGAGTTGTTACTGGACCACGCCACGGCTATCTATAAGTATTTGACTAAGGGGCTGTTTCACCATCCATTGATTAGCGTTAACCGACGGTTAAATGTGATACCGTCTCCGTCTATTCGAACAAAACAAATAGAGACGGCATCACACCTAACCGCCAGTTAACACTAATCAATGGATGGTGAAACAGCCCCTAAGTGTCACAGACAAGGCAGGCGATATTTGTAGTATTTTATACATTGTAGAGGTATAGTTATAGTCAGAGCCCGGACTTTTCGTGCCACTTTTGACCTGTCAGGCCGCTTGTAGATGTCCGTTGTTTTCACCGGACAACGGACCGTTTTTTTGCCGGACTTGCGGTGTTGTACGGCTTGCAATGAATGTGTGTACAGACACCAGCATTAATATCTAACTCAGCGGAGAGTGCAAAAATATCTGAAACGTCCTTCCGGCCCTAGAAATAGAGTCGTATCAGATACTTATGCACGCTTGTTGTGTCAGATATTGGTGCTGGTGACTGTACATGCACCGGACGGTTCATTAATGTTTGGCAACCTGATTCATTTCGCAACTGTGTAATATTTCTGAAACTGTAATTATTTCAGGTTTTTTATAAAACTAACCTAACCTAAAGGGTTCTACACAATGGCCCTGAAATAAATCCTGTAATTACAGTTTTAGTGTTTGCGAAATGAAAATTGCGAAATTAATCAGGTTGCCAAATGATATGATGAGCGTAAAGGAGACAACCTTTGGGATCGATATCTGACTTTATTCTAGAGCTTATGTTAACACTACTTGTATTTATATTATATGGGTGCAGAGTGTGTGTGTGTGGAGAGACACACACTACAGACAGATTCAGAACAAATTCATTTACAATAAAAGTAAAAAAAAACACAATTTGTTTGAAACTCATTGTATTTTATGAAGACTTTTTAATTCATAAGAAAAATAAACCTCTCAAAGGCATGCAAATGATGATGAAGTTTTCTTTGAAGAGACGGATTTCTTTATACTATTGTTTCAGTCTTGTGGCTTCCACTGGGTTGTTCAACAAATTGTCGGGAGTTGAACAGGTTTATAATTAGTGGCCGCCCACAGATCCACGCGTATTGAAAACATACCTGAAGAGCGAAAACTCAGCAACACGTTGATTCAACAATGTTGCTCAAGAAAATTTAATGTTTACCATGAATGCGGGGATTTATTCAGCTCAGCGCCTTTCAACAAAGGCAGTTCAGTTATCCAGGAAGAGGATGGGTTTAAAACCCGGACTCGCACCTTTGAGCTTTTCAAAATTCATGTGCGAAATTCACCACAACTTTTACGGTGAACGATAACATCGTGATTAAGCCTGTGTAAGTGATTGACGTCGTTTAAGAAGAGACGTTGTAGAGAAACCACGATCATAAGATCGAGTGTGTCCTCAGAAGGGCAGTTTTGTTTATGTTCTCAGAAGACGGCCGCGCGCAGAAAAGGACGAAGTAGGGTTTCACGATCCGATCCGATATTTTCAAGTATCGATACAACATCATACGATACATCGATATTTTGTATCGATACATAAGAATCCAATTTTTGCTTGGATCGATACAAAACTGCCAGTAAACGGATCGGAAACCGATGACACCTAATTTCTTATCACATAAGTACTTATGGTCACGCGATCTCCATGATATCAGCTCAACCATTGTTTAGGTATTGAATAAAATACTTATGGGACGGGTACCTTTTAAAACGTTTATACACATCTCATATTACAATAGCGCCGGCGCGGTTCGGCATACATTTTCGACTAAGGAATCAAAGGAATGAGAGTATTAATTATGACTTAATAAATAAACCTGTATAAACCCGCGAAGCAATCCAATGGTAGGTGTGAAGTCTCAAACCTGCACTGTGCCCGTTCATGGGCTTTCTGAGGGTATTACGAGTATAGTCTGTAACAATAATGATGATGATGAAGGCCAGCTTTCGGTTTCCATACAGACAGACTTCTTTCATCTTGTACGCAAAAAGAATTTACAATTTAATTATCCGATCGGAGCAACAAATCGTGCCGATTTTATTACAACGCAGATCAAAGGCGATTGTGTATGCATGCGGCATCACGAAACTAGATACAGACAGCGAAAAAACGTATGTGTGTCAGCTACGAAGCACGACTGGAGTTGTCTTTTAATAAAATTTAATAGGCAAATTCGTATTCCGATTGTGGCCCAAATTTTTTCCGATGGAAATACGTTATGCACTATACTATATATATGTGTGTGTAGTGTGTGTATGTGTGTCTAGTCACGCAACGAGCTATGGAAAGAGCTAAGCTCCGAATGTCTTTGCGCGATTGAATCCGGAATACGGAAATTCACCGAAATACTAAAGTCACTGTCATAGCTCGAAGAATATGCAAGTTGAAGTGGCACTGGGCGGGCCACATCGCTCGAACAGATAACCGTTGGGGGAGAAAGGTCTTCACGGAGCGACCACGAACCGGAAATAGTAGATTGTTCAACAAGGGACTAAAACAAGCCATAATGACACGAGAGCCAGCCGAGCAGAGCGAGATTAGTCTCGCGTTAAACACTCTACTTTTCACTTTGAATGCGAGCAAAAAAAACAACGTTCTGTTCAAAATTACAATATTACTTTTTAAAAACGTACGCTCGACTAATGGTGATTTTCCACCGGCGAGGCGAGACGTGACGAGGCGAGACGAGAATTCAAATTTGTATGCATTCTCGCGCGCCCACCGCGAGCCGCCGCGGGCGCCGCCATACAAATTTCAATTCTCGTCTCGCCTCGTCTCGTCTCGCCTCGCCGGTGGTAAAGCACCTTAATGGACATTATTGAACATATTCTGTTCCAAATTCAAATAGCAAAAAAATTTTTACGCGGTTTTTTTCTTTTAATTTATTGTTTTTACTTTATTCACGGGGCTCTATTACATGTACGTACAAAATTTCAAGTGGGTATGACCATGGGAAAAAAAATATTTCTGAATATGCACTCTGGCGGTTGATGATAAATACGGTCGTGTGCTGATATATTTAAGGGCAGAACAGTCTACTCCGATATTATATGATGGCTACAACGGAAACTGTCGTTTTTCTATGGCGTTAAGCTGGTAAAATTGAGAGCTCGAGATTTTCCAGAGCTACATTAATAAGCTCCGTAAAGTTTCTAACTTATATAACACAACTTGTTCCAGAGAAACTGCCGCGTATACTGCACCCAGCATCATGTTTGTCTAATAAGCATTTCGAACTACGGCAGAACACCTTATATGTTGCGTATGTAATTAGTAGGAACTATATCTTGTCAGAACCCAGCTAAATACTCGTAGTAGCTATATGGTTGCACACATAATAATGTTGTGCGGAATTGGAATCTCAAAGCATATCGGGTAGACTGCTACATATCGTACAAGTAAATCTGATCACAAAACGTGGATGAAATTCGATTAGTTAGTAAGATTTGACCTAGGCTGAACTCACGTGGATATGTCGGCGGCCGATCGTAAAATCCGCCAGATTACGAAATTCCTAGGCATAGAGCAACGCATTCGTCTATATTCCTAGCTCTATACCGGGCACATCGTGATATGCCGAAAAAAAGAAAAATTTTGGTACGACGAGCGAAGCGAGGAGTTGTTAGTGTGAATTGTTATTGTGACCACAACGCACGAGCCGAGCGAGCGAAGCGTGCGTGCCGCGGCAGCGGCCGGCGAAGTGCCAGGACCAATATGACGGCGTTTCATGATATGCCTAGGAATTTCATGATTTGCCTAAACGTCACTAGGCAAATCTTTAAACGGTGAGTTTTGAACGATATGGCGGAAGTCCCTTAGCCAATTCATGAAATGGCGCCATTTCACGATATGCCTAGGAATTTCGTGATCTGGCGCATTTTACGATCGGCCGCCGACATATACATGGAAACATTATAAGTTAAAGCTTATAAAATCAGTTATCTACACGTGGGAATTTATTGATTGGCTCCAGCAACGTATACATCTATGATGATAAATTAAAATTCTGCCGGGTCGACTCATCATCGTCATATTCACACCGTCCAATTTAAAGGAGAAAGCCGGAAACAATCAAGTATCAAATAATGAGGGTTTCAGTGACAGTTTTTTTTTATTTGTTCAAATAGGTACAACGTAGAGAATGGACGTTTTAAATCGTCGATTAGATAGCAAGATCCGCCATTAACTATGACGTCATATACGTATGATGACTAATAAAAAATCTAAACACAATTTATTTTTTCTAGAAAAAATGGAATGCAAACTTCATTCGCACATAATTTGCTTATTTTTCAACAGATATTGATGATCTTTACTTCATTAATTTTATTTTATTTTATTGCATCACTTTATTTTATTTATTTAAACAATGAATTTTTATATAAAAATAAAAATAAAAAACACATAAAATTAACTAAAACGGGTTTCCTCTTCCAAAGGCAGCGCAGCGCGGGGCATTGTACAAGACGCTAGCGGCGTTGCCTCGTTGCACTGCAAGGCTCAGTCTTTGGGCGAACAAAAAGCCTGCTCTTTGGTCGCCAGATACGCCGATTAGTTTGTCCGACACTTCTTTCATATTTTTTTTGTGTCGGACGACCAAGGCCCAAAGGTTTCGACCGCAAGTGCCGCAAAAAAGTAGTTGTCCTTAAGAAAGGCATATTTGCGGCACTTGACGGTTTGGGCATCGTCTGCAGCTGTCCCTGGCTTCCGCGCAGACCGTTGGACGTGGGACGGGGCTAACGTATCGACGCATGTAACATCCCACGCCAACGGCAGCCCCAGACGCCACGGCACCAACGTACAACAGTCGGGCCTCTTCCCGTCCGCAGCAGAAAGACCTGTAGGCTCTAGGGTCGCGGGGATGGACGCGGAGCCGAGAGCTCGACGGACGAGATCGTTGAGTGTCGCGTGTCTGTAGGAACGGCCGGCACTAAGTTGGCAATATAGGCCGTGGCGGCCGAGAGCGTCAGCCGAGCCACCGCAGCGACAGCAAAGATGAGGTTCGCAGGTTGGTTGGTTCACTTTATTGTCATTGAGAAAAATTGTGTTCGATATTCATTATTTCATGATTTTGTATATACTATAATAAATATACATATAGGAGTTTAGTCTGATAGCTACGCACCAAGTCACGGAAACTGGCATATATACTAAATAGACAAGAACAGACAAGCGTTTTATAATCATCATCATGTCAGCCAAAAGACGTCCACAGCTGGACATAGGCCTCCCCCAAGACTCTCCACTCAGACCGTCTTGTGCTTTCCGCATCCATCGCGATCCCGCGATCTTAACCAGGTCGTCGCTCCATCTTGTTGGACGCCATTCGAGAACCGTCTGACCCCTGAAGCGTTTTATATTCCTACATTTTTCAGCCTTTCTCTTGTGTTTACACCGAGGACAATTCCATTGATTTTATAAATTGGCCGAACCGTAACATAGCGTTAAATTATTATCGATGTGCGATTGCTTTCCGAGCATTTTGCCGGAAATATTCCATTCCGGTAAACGTTTTCGCAAATGTGGAAAAATATTAGCCGGAGTGTTTACATTCTGTATGCATCGCTGCGTTTTGATTGGGTAATATAATTTCAACGCGATTAATATTATTCAAAATTTAAATGATGTGCACGCATGACGTTCTACTGAACGCGATTCACTGGCAGCTCTTTACCTTTTATTATTTTCAGTTGAAACTAGAATATCGCTAGATTACTTTAGGTTGCTTTTGGTTGGTTTTAGCTGTTGCGCGCGATTCCTTCTGTGAAGATTTCATTTGTCGCTTATTTGCGCGTTTTTCCGGGATACAAATTTTCCTTTGTCCTTCCCAGAGTTTCAAACTATGCTTGAACTTACTTAGCTTGAAGAGGCAACAAACAGCAAGACAGTTTTAATAATATTTAAAGCACACACGCATTTTAATAATAATAAAGAGCAACTTTAATTTTTTCGAAATTAGAAAACATGTATATTTGGAACGAGGGCTACCGTTTTCGCGCTCACCAGTTGGCGCCACTGTAGACAAAGGTCCTGCACCGTCGGGCGTGAAAACAAAATTAACATTTAAATCATATGTAATACCTTAAAATCGTACCATAAAAATATCGAGCATGCCACAGTGTTGCGTAGTCCCGTGTTGTTCGGAAAAAAGGGAGAACATAGGATTCCGAAAGACACATTTGGCTTCCAAGATTTGACCCAAACAAACAAATAAAGAAATAAATAAAAAAAAAACAGGGCACGCTAAGAAAAAGCTTGTAATAAATAGGGACGGTACTACAGATATTTTTCAAATAAAATTTATCAATGAGTGTTGAAACAAGCCCTAAACTTCGTGCGTACCATTATCATGGATACCTATTTATCTAAGGTTCATATCTAAGATATTCATCACTCATTGATACATTTTAGGTGACTGATATATTATTATGATGCGGTCTCTATTTCTTTTGTCGGAATAAATAGAGACTGCTTATCCTATTAATATCCTATTATTATCCTACGTCCTACTAATATTATAAATGTGAAAGTTTGTGAGTGAGTGAGTATGTTTGTTACTTCTTCACGCTGAAACGGCTGAACGGATTTGGATGAAATTTGGCGAAAAATTAGTTCATAATCTGGATTAAGACATAGAATACTTTTTATCGCGATATTCCCATGGGATAGGGATAAAATCTCGAAATAACAACCGCTGGGCTTAGAGCCATGAAATTTTGTAGTATGTGGGTAGCTAGACCTCTGGAATAAAACATAGGCTACTCTTATCCCGATATTCCGACGGAATAGGGATAAAATCACGAAATAACAACCGCTGAGCTTAGAGTAACGAAATTTGGGATGGTTGTTTTTAATGCAACGTCAATGAAAACCACTATGTAATTTTCGGTAATTCCCATGGGAATTTTGTAAAATCCCAGAAGCTCAATTCAACCGCTGTATCTAATGATTTACGTGCGAAATGATAAATATTTAAACTAAATAACTTGCATGCTTGAATGCAGCCTTGAATGCATGCTTCCTTGCACTATTTCTTGCAAATTTGGGAGTATGCTTGCTTGATCTGTTGTTTGCAAGCCTGCTTGCATTCTGGCTTGCATGCATGTGTGCCTATAGGCTTGCTTACATGCTTAAATGCATGCTTGCTTGCAGGCTTGCTTACATGCTCACTTGATGATTGCTTAGATGCTCACTTGCATTCTTACTTTTTTTTTTTTTTTTATTCTACTGGATGGCAAACGGGCAAGTGGGTCTCCTGATGGTAAGAGATTACCACCGCCCATAGACAACTGCAACACCAGGGTATTGCAGATGCGTTGCCAACCTAGAGGCCTAAGATGGAATACCTCAAGTGCCAGTTATTTCACCGGCTGTCTTACTCTCCACGCCGAAACACAACAGTGCAAGCACTGCTGCTTCACGGCAGGATTAGCGAGCAAGATGGTGGTAGCAATCCGGGCGGACCTTGCACAAGGTCCTACCACCTGCACTTGTATGCTTGCTTGCATGCTCACTTGCATGCTTGCTTAATTGCTTGCTTTTTTGAAAGCTAGTTTGTCTCACAAAACTTATCAATGCGTGGTGAAACATGCCCTAAATCATCCATTATCATTACGCATTAGTATTTGAAATATACTTCACAATGTTTAATTTCCATTAATAAAGATTCAAACTCTTCAAACAATTATATAAGTAAACACACTTCAACGAATATTGCCTTCTTGAATGAAAAAAAATGGGAAAATCGTTGAGGCAACAATTTTGCCTGGGGCAGGCAAAAGCAATAGATTAATGGAGCTGGCGGCCCTTTTTTTTCATAAAAAAATGTAACGTTAGTCCGATGCAGATGTCATAGAGATACTAAGATTCCAGTAAAAGAAAGACTGTTATCAGTGTCTTACGTCTTCCAAAATGGAGCATATCCCAATAAATATAAGGTAGGAATTTGTGCTAGAACGCGAGTCAGTTATGTGTTAATACTTTGTGGAACTGTTGTTTTCAATTCAAGCATTCAACCCATTTTGTCAGTAAAAAAAAACTTATGGATCAAATATAAAAATCAAATATTTACTTATTAGTAGGTACTGTAAGGAACAGTGCATTTCTAAAATGATACTCGTAATTATGTATGATATATTTTCGATTTACTTGTTATTGCTGACATTATTTATCAACAACTTAGGTCTTACCCTTGGTTCAGTTAGAAAATTGAGAAAGATGTCTAGCATCTGGAATAACACATAGCATCGCTTATACAACAAAACCGCGTAATTAAAAAAATTGTCTATAATCTAAATTGTACTGAATAATCTACCGAATGGTGTATAAAACGTCACAAGGGCAATTTTTTACTTACGCGGTATTGTTGTATAAGCGACGATAGGCTACTTTTTTATCCCGATATTTCCACGGGATACGGATAAAATCTCGAAATAACCACCGCTGGGCTTAGAGTCATGAAATTTGGTATGTAGGTAGCTGCACGTCTGGAATAACACATAGGCTACTTTGATTCGATATTCCCACGGGAAAGGGATAAAATCTTGGAATTTCAACCGCTGGGTTTAGTCTTGAAATTTTAGACAGTTGTTCTTAACACAACCTCAATGAAGACCACGATAAGTATAAATTTTGGGAATTCCAAGGGGAATTTTATAAAACCCCGGAATTTCAATTGTACCAAGATCGAATAGTTTAAGCGTGCGAAACCGCGGGCAAACTCTAGTTTTTTATATAAGGTTTTGTAGAAGTAAAATTTTGTGTTCCTTAGTGCTCTATATAAATAAATAATAAATAAATATCACGGGACAATTCACACCAATTAACCTAGTCCCAAAGTAAGCTTAGCAAAGCTTGTGTTATGGGTACTAAGCAACGGATAAATATAATTAATTATATAGATAGATACATACTTAATAGTTATTTGTGCAACAAGAGAGCAAAGTCATTTTTTGGTGCGAGTGTTGATTTTGAATCCCGAGTAAGCGAAGGATTCTACAATTGAATCACGAGCGACAGCGAGTGATTCTAGGTTAGAATCATGAGATCAGCGAGGGATTTCAAACACACGAGATGCAAAAAAACTTTGGTCTCGTGTGACACATACAACTTTTCACCTGAGCAGCGAGAACATTTAAATTAAAGGTTAAACAAAACCACATATATTTAGAAGACAAAAAATATCAAAAACTTTAAAATATAATTCGATTGTTAAGAAATAAATATAGTACTTACTTACTTAATCATATTTAAAACTTTTTCTCGAAAATTATTCATACAGTTAAAAAGTCACTTAAGAATGCCAGACAACGATCAGAAGTCTCCGGTAAGTAGACAGGTTTTGAATATGGAACGAAAAAGTATCCAGTATAAAAATAAACCTTTAAATATGATTTTATTGGATTTCTATTGTTTGAAACATGAATATAAATAGATTACTTTCAAATTAATTCAATTTGACAAATATTTGATCGAACTTTAAGAGATAGGAAGTATACGGAACGAATTTATCAAAAAAAAAACAAGAGCAGTGGCTTTCGTACAACGAGGTTGCATACTTTATTAAAAGAGTGGGAAAATTTTATCATTTCGGAAATATTTCGCTGTCATATAATTCACTATGTTTTTATTTAATTTCACCTCGTGTTTTTGTTCTATAATTTGTCCTTATTATAATTAATTAATTATTGACATATTTTTAATGCTAAAGGTCAATACATTTTTTTTATTAGGTTGGTAAAATGCTTCTTGCTTAATTAAAAAGTAAAAAAAAAAGTAAAATTGAGCTGGATATTCGTTCATTTATGCTCGTTTTGTTTATGCTCGTCGTTAGTTCAAATATTTGGCAGTGAGTGGACCCAGCACTGTCCTCAGCATTTAAAAAAAATAATTAAAAAGCTACTTTGTCTCACGGAGTGAGCAAAATCCGATTTTGCTCACTGATTTTTCACAGCAAAACCTGCTTGTTTGAGCTGCTGAGGTGAAAATACATATTAAACACCCAAGACCCGAGAACAAACATTCGTATTTTTCATACAAATATCTGCCCCGACGCGGGAATCGAACCCGGGACCTCAAGCTTCGTAGTCAGGTTCTCTAACCACTAGGCCATCTGGTCGTCTAAATATATGTTCACAATGAGGGCTATCGCGAATGAATTCGCCGCTAGAGGCGCTAGTGTAGCGTGAGGTCTCCGAAATGTCAAATCTCATAGTTTTTGGGTGAGCTACGCGGGTTTATTTATAATAAGATTTTTTTTGTGAATATTTTGCATAACCTGAAATTAATTATGGCAATTATGCGTTACGGGGCAATGAATGTCTGTGTTTTGAGACAGTTTTGTCGTTCGGAAACTTTTGTCCTCCCTTTTTTTCCGAACAAAACGGGACTTAGCAACACTGTGGTTGCTGGATATTTTTATGGTACGGGTTTAAGGTGTTTTAAATATGATTTTAATCTAAACTTTGTTTTAACGCCCATAATAACAGACTCTGAAAGCCATACTTAAAAACCTCACGCAACAGTGCACCATCTAGTGAGACAAAAAACGATAGCCCTCATTCAGTCGCAGCACAAATCATAAATGTTTGTTGTATACTTTTTCTCCGCATAATTTCAACCTTAATCGTATACTGACGCCAATTATAACTTTTATAAAAACTCATTTGCAGGCAAACCGAAGTTAATGATATGCAAAATAATTTGCGTAAAGCACACTCTCATCTAAACTTTTAATGGATTATTGATGAAAAATAAGGAACTTTTGAACCAACTTCCCACGCTGGCCCAGTGCGGACTGGGAACTTCATACAGACCATCGAATCTCTTCGCATATGTGTGCAAGTTTTCTGACAATGTTTGTCTTCAAACGTAAAGCTTTTAAAAAAAATATGTGATTTCGCACAGGAATCCCGAAAAAGGCTCGAACTCACGACCCTCTGCTTAAGAGGCCACAAGTCAAACTACTAGGCTACCACGCATTATGAGTATTTCGGAATTTATGTCCGATATTACATTTGAAATTACCCATGAGCTAAGGAAAACATCGTGAGGAAACCTGCACAAACTAGCGAAGTAATTCAGTAGTTTGCGTGTGAAGTTCCCAATCCGCACTGGGCCCGCGTGGGCACCACGCCCAAGCCCTCTCATTCTGAGAGGAAGCCTGTGCCCAGCAGTGGAATGTATATAGATTGTGATGGGCATGTGTTACTTTGTAAGTACATATTTTGTTCGCTTCGTAGAATCTTCGTGACTGCAGTATCTCCTTAAATGTAACATTTCAAGGTGTAATCTACAAGTGCATACGAGTAACTCGCGTAGGGTAACCATTCATCTTCGCATTTTATTTCAATTTATTTATGTAAGCTTGCGAAATGGTAAGGGGCAGTACAGACGGACTGCATTCTAACTGCAACGTAACTGCCAATTGCCGACTGCCCATAAATTCCAATTGCAGTCAGAGTGCAGTTGTGCCGACTGCAACGAAAATTGTATGGGCAGTCGGCTGGTGCGGTTACGTTGCAGTTGGAATGCAGTCCGTCTGTACTGTACTGTAATTTTAAAACACCCTTGTGTAGCACAATAGATAACATCTTATCTAAATCGGTATCTAACCAGTACTTTGTAACTTAGATGCGGTGTACTCTTCTTGGCAATGATGTTTTTTTTATTTCAGAAATGTACATATACTTAATTTTATAAAAGACCCTTCAGAAATCTATTTGCATAATAAACTTTTGTTTTTTCTCCGGATTTTCGAAGACTCCGAAAGTTACATTACAATCTATGCTAAATTGAAGTCTAGTAAAGATGGCGTCACTTTCACGTTGTTATTATGTAAATTATTATAATTGTTTGTTTACATCCATGATTGACCCCTATCTCTCCTAATGTAAAGTGCAGATGGGGCCAAAGATGTACCTGACTGGTTCGGTAACAGCCTATTCACTCTAGCCTTGTAGAGCCCCAGATTCTACGAGTATTTATCCGGAAATACAGACGACGGGAGCGAATTCCATTCCTTAACAGTTCGCATTATGAAAGATGAAGCAAACAGTTTTGTGTGGACCAATGGAACACTAACTACATAAGGGTGAAGACGCTCCCCCCTCCTGGAAGTCCGTTGGTAAAATGGAGATGGAGGAATTAGTTCAATTACGGTTATGTCCTGACATTTATGTTACCCTAACATGGTTACCCTTAGTTCGAGACATCCTCAGACATCCTGTTCTCAAATAGTTAGACAAACCTCCTGCATCTAATGTCAAATTAAATACTCTTGGTTCTTAGTTGTTTCAAGTGCTTCAAAGACTTGCCTTGTAAATATAACTAGTAACAATGGCTAATATACATATGTATAAACTCTTTATTTTACAAAAAAAGAAACAAAACAGAATTGACAAACTTTGAGATACTTGTACAAAGACGGACTTATCCCTAAAGGGATAATATTACCGCTAAACATACTATCAGTAATTTTCTCAAAAATTCCCGTGGGAATTGGGGATGTCTAAAAAAATTACCCATGGTTATATATTTTTTTTGTATGGAATAGTCAATTATAAGAAACAAATTTCAATATTTTTTCATTTAGTTCACTACTTTTTTCAAAATTATTTATTGAAACTATTTTGGTTGATGCTGATTGATTGATTGGTTCATGACTTCGTCATGTGGCACCCTCTTTATTTATTATTTTATCAGTGGTCAAGTTTAGCCAAAAATTAAAAATACGTGTTGCATAAAAAAGGCGCTAAATTTCATATCTGTAAACCACGTGGTTTAACTTTAAGACTTTATCCTGGTCCCGTGTGAATTTCGGGATAAACGGCCTATAATATGTTAATTCAGAAGTCTACCTATCGACATACTAAACTCCACCGAAATCTGATATAAATTTCAAATGTTAAAAAATCCGAAAATCTCAAAGGTGCGAGCCCGGCTCGAACTCACGACCATCTGCATGAGAGGCCACAGGTCAAACCACCGGGCTACCAACTACTTACTCAGTAGTAATTAATAAAGCTCACCTTAATGAAGGTGTAACAATGATAACGCTAGATTTTCAGTTAGATGAATGAAACTGCGCTGGCGTTTTCCCACGGGTAAAGTAGTAAGGTACAAGGTATAAGAAACATTGCAAAAAGGAATCCAAACTAATGTTATAAGTGCGAATGTGAATTTATTTACGTGTTTGTTACGGTTCAAACTAAACTGCACCACCAGATATAGACGAAAGGCCATAGTCAAAAAAATACCGTTTGAATACACATTATTGCTGCTATTTGATAAGAAGTGCCTGGAAAATTTTGATATTTAGGCAGGTAGTAGGCCAATAAATAATGGTCTATTCTGAGAAAAAATCTAGAGGTGTCACTTCACAACCACATAAAAAATGTGTCTGTTTTATTTGGCCTTTTTTTCTTTTTTTGTATGATAACTAGTGTTCGTTTTTTGGGTGGCGATACAAATCTATATAAAAACATCATTTCAAATTTGAAGTAAATCGCTTGAATACATTCCGAATGAAAATACATTAACAGAACTCTTTAAAAAAATCATAAGTCAAAAACTGTCACAAGTAGTATGTTCATACGCAGCATAAATATTCTCCACTGTAAGAGGTACTCACGAAAAAAAATCCAAGCCCATTTGATTTAAGAGCCGACTTAATATGGAAACTCGACTATGGCCTTTGGCATGGAGAGTACCAGACCCCGGAAAGACCATGATCAGCCGGAAAACGACCACTGCTGAACGAAGGCCTCCCCCTTAGAACGTTACAATATACGACAACTCGCCACTAGCATCTTGGTAAAGATACGGTATAGTTTTTATCCCGGAAATCTGCTTAGTTCCCGCGATTTTTCGGGCAAACATTTTTAAACACGACTGGAGCCTACGATTTTCGCAGCCATGTTGATTTACTATTACTTCTTTATTTGTGATTTAACGTAGAACAAGCAATATAGCATAGGTAGGTACTAACGTAGCTATATTGCAAATGTGATCGCGGAATGTTTAATAGATTTTACGCATATATACGATTTTTTCGATTTTTACGCATATTTACGACTAGTTTGAAACTCGAAACAGAAGATTGTTTTTTTTTTCTCTTGTGAATCTTCAGGAAAACGAAAAACGACGAGTCCAGAGCGACAAGCATTTTTAAATACGAACGTTGCAAGTTGAATAACAAAAGCTTGTAAAAAAGGTAACTAAGTTATTCTCTTACCGCTCAACACTTGAACCAGCCGCAGTGTCGCCCCCCATGTTATTTCAGCAGCTCGGTCCGCAGTCTCAAACCTCTCCCCCCCCCCAGGGGCAGCCTGATGCACCTTAATTACAACTGGTTCTAGAAATAATCACGGCGTACCCTCACTTTGGTTAGGAACGCCTTTGCATAAAATATCCAGGCCGCAATGCAGCGATGTCGCAAAATGCAGGTATCATTTCGATGGCAGCATAGTAGATACGGACATCTACATTTTTTCAAAAATGCTTTTTTTACAAAAAATAACTTATTTCAACCATATCTATAAGTCTGTTAAAAAAATATTTCAAATTTCAAAATAATGAAGAAAATTTGGCACGTAAAAGAAAACATCTACACTAGCTTTTGAAAAAACGTCGCAGTAGAAACGGACATTTGAATTTATCCGCTTTTACTTCGGAGCTTTGACAGGATGCTTGTGACGTCAATAAAGTCACATGCCACTTGTCCGTTTATACGTCATACTTTTTGCATATGTCTCAATCTACAAATTTATTATTTCTAATTTCTATGAGGAAATTATTTGTTTTTTCTTAAATATTTAAACAAATAGATATATTACTTAACATTGGTTTCATACACTTGTTTGTTTTTTTTATTTAGACAGCAAATGAATTAAAATTCCTAACCTAAGTAAGTACTTAAGTTTCTATTGCT
Source organism: Choristoneura fumiferana (assembly GCF_025370935.1). Taxonomy (NCBI): domain Eukaryota; kingdom Metazoa; phylum Arthropoda; class Insecta; order Lepidoptera; family Tortricidae; genus Choristoneura; species Choristoneura fumiferana. The sequence goes on along the minus strand of NC_133479.1, from coordinate 16,578,526 downwards.
TGCAGCTTACCGCTTTTTGGAAACGACACGCCTGAACAGATTTTGACTGATGATGACGAGCAATCTGTTTTTTTCCTAATAGGTATATAAGTAGTAGGTAGAATATCGATTATACTATTCATCATCAGGCAATAGCAGTCCGGACATAGGCCTACCCCATAGACCGTCATTGCGCCCTGTCTTCGGCTAGACACATCCAGCTTTTACCACCAGCCTTTCGCAGATTGTCCCTCTACCTGAACGGAGGGCGTCTTGGACTACGTTTGCCGAGACGCGGTCTCCACTCAATACCTTCAGCGGTTGTCGGTGCTTCACCAGATATGACCCAGCCCACTGCCACTTCAAGTTGTTAATTCTATGAACTATGTCGATGACCTTAGTTCTGTGTCGGATAGTCTCGTTGCGGATTTTATTCTTCAGAAAAACTCCGAGCATAGCTCGTTCCATAGCTGGCAGAGCCGCGTTTCAGCTCCGTATGTCATGACGGGTAGGACGCACTGGTTAAAAACTTTCGTTTTCAGACATTACGGTATAATTGACGAAAAAACTCGACATAATTTTCCGAATGCTGCCCAGCCCAGCTGAATCCTTCTCTTGGCCTCCTTCTCAAAGTTGTGTTCTACCTAAGGCTACTGTTTCATTATGCTCGTTATTAGCATGCTAGTACCTGCTGTACCTGTATGACACAGAAAAAGCATGCTTAATAGTAGCAAGCCGTGATGGCCGAGTGGTTTGACCTATGGCCTCTCAAGCAGAGGATCGTGGGTTCAAACCCCGGCTCGCACCTCTGAGTTTTTCGGAATTCATGTGCGAAATTACATATGAAATTTACCACGAGCTTTACGGTGAAGGAAAACATCGTGAGGAAACCTGTACAAACCTGCGAAGCGATTCAATGGTGTGTGTGAAGTTCCCAATCCGCACTGGGCCCGCGTGGGAACTACAGCCCAAGCCCTCTCATTCTGAGAGTAGGCCTGTGCGCAGCAGTGGACGTATATAGGCTGGGATTATTATTATTATAATAGTAGCACATCCCCATGCACACATGCTAGTAAGTAGCATTTGCTGAATAGTAGCATGCTTTCGTGCTAGTAACTAGCATCTGTTGGTACCTTAACTGCAAAATCAGGCCGAGGTATGTGTACTCCGAAACAACATCAAGAAGATTTCCACTAACGATGACGGGCCTCTGATCCATGTGGCCATTGATGTCAATTTAGGTATTATCCACATTAATTATAGCATTATATTATTTATACTATTATAGTACATACTGTTTTATTTTTACAGTTTATATTGTTTTGTTTTGGGATATATTTTGTACGTAATTTTATTACTTGTACCCACTGTTGATTTATTTAATTTATTAGTGTAAAACTATAAAAAATAACTTAGTTTTGAGTACGTAAAAACAATTATGAGTAAACAAACATAAAACAAAAAAATATTTTTTAATTTTACACATATTTTGGGGTTTTTAACGAAATAAATGAATTTATATGATAGACAGCGATGAGGTTGAGTGGTAGATAACTCATTTAATAATATGAATAAAATAATTAATGCAAAGTAAATAAAGACATCTACAAAATTTTATCAAAAAAAGGGTGAATACTCGTTGCATGTTGTTTAGATTATCTCTAAACACTCCTCTAAGTTTTACTGGATATTCTTACCTTAGCTTATTCGATTTTTTATAACGGAATAGGCGTTTGTTTCATTACAACGCATAAACGGATATCAGGCAGATGTCTTCCTCTACGTTTAAGCTCTTTCAAAGTAAAAAAAGACATCTACAATTTTTCATTAAAATAATGTTACAGAAATAAAATCTGTTGAACAATCCCCAAAGAACATTATTTTAATGCATCATAGAAAATTTCATGGTAATCAGTCCATTAATCTCAAAGTAGTCATTATTTTTTACTAAATACGCTCTCCTGTAAAGTAGCTATTTTGTAGATGTCTTCTTTTACTTTGCTGCCATCGATTTGAAAATATCAGTTAAGTGCGAGTCGGACACGCTTAGGATAGGGTTCCGTAGCAGTTACGAAAAAATGATACTATTCATACATAAGTACCTAATATTTTTCTTAGTAGGGAGCCCAATTTTCACGCTTGAACGCAAAAGTAGTATCATCTCATGCAGCCTACATACGACCCACTATTGAGCACAGGCCTCCTCTTAGAATGAAAGAGCTTTAGTCGCGTAGTTCCCACGCGGGCATAGTGCGGATTAAGAAGTTCACGCACACCATTAAATTGCTTTGCAGGTTTGTGCAGGTTTCCTCACAACGTCTTCCGTCACCGTAAAGCTCGTGGTGAATTTCTAATTTAATTTCGCGCATGAAATTCGATTTTTTTTAAAGTGCGAGCCCGAATTTGAAACCACGACCCTCTGCTTGAGAACGGCGGCACCGAGTTCGCAGTTGGCAATAGTAAGCGACACCCACGGGAAGAGGTGGGTCCGTCCTATTCTGAAACCGGGCACGGCACGGGCATATTTATAATATTAGTAAGTAAGGGTACAGTCAAGTGTAAAAATATGAACTTATTCAAAGTTTCAAAAATAAGTAGCACAGACTCTTATTCCGACGCAACAAGGCCGTAGTAGTAACATATTTTTGAGTGGTTCGAATAGATACTTATTTTTCCACTTGACTTTACATTATTAGGATCCTAATTGCATAGCTAAACCAAATTTCAGCCAAACAGCCTTGCGGTTGGTAATGATGACACTTAAATCTACTTAGAACATTAAGCCATTTAAATTCTCGAATTAATTTGGGACGGAATCCACAATCGTGTTGCTGAAGGGAAAGTAGCTATAAGTCGATTCAAGAAAACCAGGTACAATCTTCTTTGGAGCTTAAAGCATTTGTCCCACTACCGACTACAAACGAGAAGCGATAGAGCTACTAACTATGCTACTCGAGTTGAAGGGGCCACGTGATTTTCATTGGTAAAACAAAAATGTTAATTAATTTAATCTTTATAACATTTCGCAGGTGGTAGGACCTTGTGCAAGGTCGCCGGGATTGCTACCACCATCTTGCTCGCTAATCCTGCCGTGAAGCAGCAGTGCTGGGCTATAGGCGAGTATAGGAGTGCAAATGGAGATTTCTCACACTGTACAGCAGGGTTTCTTAGGGGTCTGTAGCATGTATGTATCAGGGGTCCGCAGTAGGTCAGTCTTTAAACATATTTATTAGGAAATTTCCAACAATATTTTTGACAGGGGTCCGTGGAATTGTTTAAATTGTGAAAGTGGTCCGTAACTAGAAAAAGTTTAAGAAACCCTGCTGTAGGTACAGTAAAATGACTGCTGCTTTTTCTCGGTTGCGTAAATTCTGACTTTCAAGCGAGCATCACTGAGCGAGTTTGATCTTTGATAGCTCTTATGTCACTGCAATAAATAAAACTAGTGGAAAGAGAATTCTCGACAACAGCCAACGATCAACTATTAAGTAATTTATTGGTATCTGTTACTTAATCAACTATCAAGGCCTTGTTTACATTATTCCAGTAAAATGGTTCTAGTACCATGACAGACAATGCGATACTCGATCGATGTCTTGCAACTCGTTACCATCGCGGCCTAAGTTTTACTAGATTAATGTAAACAGGGCCGAAATACTAGATGTATCTATCGTTCGTTTCTTGAGCGAGAAAATAATCAATAGCTGATCGCTTCTTCAACGGCGGTAGGGCAAGTGCCTAAACTGTATAACGAGATTGTATTCTCTACGCAGCGGGATATTTGGCAAAGGGTAAACGTTTAAACGGTTCTTGCTGCTGTTTTGCTTGCTGTACTCTAATAACTATCCTGCGCATGGTTGCCTACCGTATTGCTAGGTGATGGTCTTCCTTTGCTTTTTTTGCTAGCTTTTTATTAACTTAACCTCGTTATTCATTTGTTTCTTTCATATCTTGCAAATTAATTTTACCAGGGTAAGGGTACTAGGGTGGACGACAACACAAGTACAGTGAACAAAAAGTATAAAGAACATAACATAGGGTAATTTTTGCTTTACAGTATGGAACCAAAAAATCGTCAATCTTCGCACAACCCGTAGATTTCGATTCAAACTTGGATTATCTTCTAAAAATTTCCCCGTGAGTTCTACATCATTTTTCTCCGTTAAAACTTAGCTTTTCCCTGAGTGCCGGGATATAAATCACAAGTCTGACGGCTTGATATGATCATTAGCTAGGTACATGTTACAGAATTTTACCTCACCATCTACTTTAACATAAACGCGAAAGAGTGCGAGTTTGTCTGTATGTTACCTTTTTACACTTTAAATAGAATGGACGGGCTTCGGTTAAAATTTAGTACGTGGACTGAGTTTTGAGATTGACACATAAGCTACTTTTTACTCCAATATCCCCACGCAAGTAAAATGCCGAAATCTCAACTCTTAAGTCTAGAAGGTATTCAATTTTACACGGGTGTTCTTTATACAACGCAAACGTTGATTTGTTTTTTATTAAAAAATTACCTCATTGGAATTCGAGATGATTTCTTCACAATACTTACAACTATTTTACCAGTGGTAAACGTCCCACTGCTGGGCACAGAATAAGAGAATAAGAGGGCTTATGACAGCAGAGCAGAGTGCTTATGAGAGCAGAGGGCAGATGAGAAGCTTGTATAGCCTAAATTGGATAACTTGACTTAGAATGAAGAGCACTGATTAAATGTTTTGAATTGGGTTGTTTCCTATGTAAAAAAATATTCTATTTAGTTCAACGCATCAGTCTTGCGATCCAACGGGGAAACGCTGCCAGCATCTTTGGTACCATGCCGCAGGGTCCATTTTTAGATTTATTATAGTTTTAGCTTATTTAATTTTATTGTACCTAATATGCCTTTTTTTTTAGTTGGACCTGTATTGTTCTGGAAATAAATTTTTGCAGCAATAAATGTTATTATAACGTTCGGCGATTAGATGATCAGTAAATTGGACACGTATTTTTTCTTTTGGCAATCAAACAAAATATGACATAGATGAAGTGCGTCTAAGTCCAGACGGGCTACTACGAAACTCGAAGTTCGTGCCGTGCGGTCCCTCTTACACTTATACTATTTAATACGAGAGCGAGAGGGACGGTACGATACGAACTTCGAGTTTCGAGTTTCGTAGTAGCCCTGCTGGAGTGGGGTCCGTGACGTCACGCCGAGCCAAAAAGAGTCGCATTTTTTTGTTTAATTGTCAAAAGAAAAACTCGTGTACAATATTTTTCCTGACAATTCAGTATTCAGTATTTATTTATTGCAACAACTTTTACAAAAAAATATAAAAAGTGATGCCCTGTTGGGGCGTGGCAATTTTAAAATTAATTATATTAATAAACTTATACATAACATATTATGCTATTTTAACCTCATGTAATCTTTAGGAAGAGGTTTAACTATCTAAGTTACTTGCTTTTTGTCATGGGAATTTAATTAAATCTCGGGATTTCAATTCAACTAGCAGACCTAATAGTTGATGTAAGAAAATCCCCAGAGAAATTATCTTGATTAAAATCTTTCAGCTCTATTCTGGAAAAATACATGAAGCTCTAGGGCTACCCTGTTCCTATTAGCTTAATTAAAATAATTCCGCGAAACCCTTTACGCACCCGGAGGCAGCAGAGTAGGTATTGGAGCCCTCCATTACCTGTGGTGGGGGCGAGCACTACCGAAGCGATAGATAATTATAAATACAATTTCATTTTTAATATGGTTTTTTTGCTGGCTGGATTGCAAACTACATTTATTTACATATATAATATTATTATTATTTTCGAAGGATTGGTTTTTCTCAGCTCTAGGCTGGTATTAACTACATTTACGGGTTATCCACCAAGTAAATGTAGCAAGAGTTGTAGAATAAATATGTTTTAAGAAGATTGCTGAGGGCTATTTTCAGGGTCTAGTTGCATGAACTTTCTCACTATTCTGCATGTATTAAGTATTGCGGCTTTTTGTAAAATTGTGTAAACGTGTGATTTTATGCCTAATAATTTTAAGCTATGGTGTAGGTGGTTTGGGATGACGCCTGTTGTAGATAGGACTATTGGAACTACGTAAACTTTCTCCTGTCTCCATAGTCTAGCAACTTCGTCTTTTAGGTCTGCATATTTTGTTATTTTTTCCGTGATGGTCTTTTGTAAATTGTGTGTGTTAGGGATTGAGATGTCTATGAGGTATGTAGTTTTGTTTATTTTGTCTATTAATGTGATGTCAGGTCTATTATAGTGGATAGTACGATCTGTGAGTATGGCGCGGTCGTAGTATAATTTGTGTGTTGCATTCTCAAGTACTACCTGTGGTGTGTATTTGTAGTATGGGGTGTGTCTTGTATAAGTTTATGTTTGTGTGCCAGGTTTTGATGCATGATGTTTGCGATTTGATTGTGTCTGTGTGTGTAGTATGTTTGTGTTAGCGTTGTGCATGCTCCGGTTATGTGTTGTATGGTTTCCGATTGGTTATGACATCTGCGGCATTTGTCGTTTGTGAGTGTTGGATCTTTTATTATATATTTTCGGTAGTTTTTAGTATTTACGATGTGGTCCTGAATTGCAATAATGAAACCTTCAGTTTCTGGGAACAAACTGCCTATTTTTAGCCACGTGTTTGATGCAGGTGTGTCTATGTGTGTTTGTTCTAAGTCACGAGGATGTCGTCCATGAAGTACCTTTTTCTTCCAGTTATTTATCAGTTGTGCTTGTGGGTCATTGCCGTTAATATTTTGCGTGCCAGGTGGTTCGTGTAGGTTTAGCGGAGTGTAGTTGTGGTCATTTTGGACGATTGTGTTGTGTATATTGCTTGTACGTGATTTGGTGTGAAAGAATGTTTGTAAGCTGTGTATTTATTTTTTCCAGAGATAATGAATGTTTATCATGCCCCTACCTCCTTCCTGTCTCTTAATAGTCAGTCTTTCTATTGCAGATTTAGGGTGTAAATGGTTATGTTTTGTTAGTGTTGTGCGTGTAGTTCTTTCTATGGCTTCTATATCGGTCTTGGACCATTTTATAACTCCAAATGAGTATGTCAGGATGGGGATGGCGTAAGTGTTTATGGCTTTAATTAAATTTTTGCCAGATAATTGCGATTTGCATATTTTATTTAGGCGGTTTTTGTACTCAGTACTTAATGTATGTTTAGTTATAGTATGGTCCAAGCCCTTTAACTGTTTGTATCCGAGATATTTGTATAGGTCATTTGTTTCCATTGAATTCCCAATTTTGTATCACAAAAGTAGATAAATTTTATCGATGGCCTTCATAATCGTGCCGGTTTTAACCAATTTGTTAGGATCCGATATTATTAATCTATTTTGAAACACGATCCAGTTCATTAAGGATCGGTGCGGTAATTAGACAAATGGATTATTCGGAAGTTCTCTGTTATTTCATTACTTTATAAGGACTTACGAAGTCAAAATTAAACCTTTTTAATACCGTACTACGTGATAATAATGTAGTTGTGTTAAATATTTATGATGCGAAATTATTAACTCGTACCTAACATTGCAAACCTGTTTAAAAGAAAAAAATACAGCGTGTGACATCCATAAGAATTTTAATTAACGTTAGCTTTGACTATTGAGAACCGTTTTATCGAAAAAATTTAACAATTACCTTTACTAATGGAGAGTTATTAAGTTTTTTAATTTTCTCGAGCAGCAATGTACCCAATGCAACAATTTATTAGACTTTTCAGAGAGGCAGCAAATTTTAATGTCAGTTGTTAGCTTTGTTACCGATTAATTGTGTGCCGAATTAATTTGTATGAAGAAAAAATGTGACATTGCTGTCACAGCGCTGATATTCTGTCGGAACCAGACCAATAATCACAATTGGACCAATAAATATAATAATAATAATAATATTTAATAAGTTTTAAATATTGATTATAAATATGTATGTTAGTCTGTAAGGTATTTATTGTATGGGCCAAGTTGCCCGAAATAAATGAATTTATTATTATTATTATTATTATTATTAATAATCACATAGAGGAAGACGTAGCATGGAGATAGGAGAAGGTGGTCTGATGATTTGGTGAAGATTGCAGACCTTTGGATGCAGGCGACGCACGACCGGTCATTATGGCGTTCTTAGGGAGAGCCCTCTGTGTAGCAGACGTCTTTTGGCTGACGATGTTGATAACTACATATGTGATGGCTTGTCTGTTTATTTTTAGCTCTGGGCGCAAAACGAAGGATGTTATAAGTATAACGCTTATAAATGTCTGTCCGTCATTGCAATTCGATTTCAATTTTTTCACGTGAAAGCGAGTTTTCTTGAGGTAGTCATTAGAAGCTACGTTTGATGAAACCGCTGTACCGATTTTGATAAATATGTCTAAGAACCATCACTAGAAAACCTGCTTTCAAATAAATAAAAACCACTAGGGGCTATGGTGACACAGACAGACAAACAGACACACATAGCGGTCAAACTTATAACACCCCTCTTTTTGCGTCGGGGTTTAATAAAAATCGGTCTAGCCGTTTTTGAAATATTGAACTTTGAAATGACAATATTAGAGTTTTTATTAAACTTTTCTAAGCTGGTAAGGTTATTTTGGATAAAAATTAGCGATATCTATCACATATAATATCAGGACCTTCTCATAGAAGTAGTAAAAGAGGCTCGAAGTTATATTTGTTGTGGAAATAACAATGTTCCTCGCAACAAACCCTGCTTCTTTCGTCGCCCGGATAAGACTTGCCTTCTATTAATGGCCGTAATTACCTTTCGGACCCAAAAAGGACCTTAATATACCCGCAGGGATCTTTAATTAATTAGTAGGTAGCGATTAAGTGGCAATGTACAAACAGATGTTTTGGCTTACGAATGTTCGTGGGTGACGCAAAATGTATCTAACCTATTAGAAAGTTTCGTTCCAAATCGTCCTATTTTTAATAGGGTAAAAATATGTACCTACGTACGAGTATCTCTTATTTTTATTGTAGTAAATGTGACTTGAATAATAGGTTACCTACATGAGGAGCTATACAACAATGTCATGCGAGTACTTTCAACTTGGTAATATATCGGGTGTGGCCTGTAATACGAGCAAAAAATTAAAACATAGATCGTCGACAAACGGATTCAATTATTAAAAAACTAAAATTGTCTTAAATAATTATGAAAAACTAACACTTGCCTGGGTGTCAAATTCATTTATATCCGTTGTAGCGACTCCTAGCGCCATCTAGTGAACAACAATAGAAACTCCGGCCATGTTCTACATCGCGCTATCGAAGTTTCTCAACGTGGTCGCATATATACAAGTTCCGTCGCTCTTCCTTCGGACTTCGGTCCCCAGGCATAACACCTGCCTGGAGAGAGATCTCTCTATTGGAGCTCCCCCCCCACCGTTCAGAAGTTTTTGAGTGATGGAGTAACAAACATCTCTAAACTTTCACGTTATATTATACCGGGTGTGGCCTGTAATACGAGCAAATAATTAAAACATAGATCATACTCCTCAAACTGAACAACATTAGTTCAGCGACTTTAAAAAATAATGGATCTTGATTTTTTTTTTCATACAAATTAAATACTGCTATCAATGTACGCCCTACTGAGAACAAAACTGACGTCGCACTACAAAAATCGAGCATTTTGCTTTACATTGGTTTCTTCGAATAAACTTAAAAGGTGAAAATAAAAATTAAAAAACTAATGATGATGGTTTTAAAAGACCTATCCAACGATACCCCACACTACAAGATTGGATGAGAAAAAAAATCACCCCCACTTTACGCCTATACGAGGTACTCTAAAAAAATTTTTATTGAATTTTTTATTGTACCATTTTGTCGGCATAGTTTTATATATTCGTGCAAAATTGCAGCTTTCTAGCATTGATAGTCCGTGAGCAAAGCCGCGGACGGACAGACAGACAGACAGGCAGACATGGCGAAACTATAAGGGTTCCGTTTTTGCCATGTTGGCTACGGAACCCTAAAAATGAGAAACCAAAAACAAAAACATAAAACTAAAACTAATCTTGGCAATAGGTACCGGACTCAGCATAAGATATGATCCACCGCTGATTTTCAATTATCGTCATCTTTATATTACTCATCTGTTCTGTTACGTATTAGTGTAGTACATATATTTAACGTTTTCGCTAAATTTAATTATTGCTAGCACTGCAAAAGGCGGTATCTCAAAAAAAGACATTTGAGCTATTTATATTATTATTTAGTACCTGGGCGACCAAGCTCCGCTCGGGCTAGAACTCGGTAACCAGCGTTTTCCCAGAGATAAGACCAAGCTAGATCGATTTTTCATCCTCGAAAACCTCTACATATAAAATTTCATCGAAATCGTTGGAGCCGTTTCCGTGATCCCCCAACAACAAGAATTGCTCGTTTAAAGGTATTAAGATATCCTCTGAAACAGAACGTCTTGAGCTAATAACCTAACCAACTAAAAGTTGGAAAACCCCCGACATTGTCACTTCAAAGTTCAATATCTCAAAAACGGCCGAACCGATTTTGATGAAACGAGTCTGAAAACTATTGCTAGAAACTCTGCTTTCAAATCACAAAAATCGCATTCAAATCGGTTCACCCGTTTAAGTGCTACGGTGCCACAGACAGACACACAGACATACATAGCGGTCAAACTTATTATAACACCCCTCTTTTTGCGTCGGGGGTTAAAAATACAAGTTGAGCAGTCTAGCACTCTGTTAAGTAACTTAAACTTCAACATTCGGGACTAAGTAGGTACTGGGAATTTTTTAATGGGGTCCAACTTCTGAAGTATTAGTTTATTAACCCGCGACGCAAAAAGAGGGGTGTTATAAGTTTGACCGCTATGTGTGTCAGTGTTTCTGTGTGTCTGTGTGTGTCTGTCTTTCTGTGGCACCGTAGCTCTTAAACTGGACTTATTTGAATGCGGTTTTTTTTTATTGAAAGCTGGTTTTCTACCAAAGGTTCTTAGACATGTTTTATCAAAATCGGTTCAGCCGTTTTTGAGATATAGAACTTTGAATTGACAAAGTCAGGGGTTTTCCAACTTTCTGTTGGTTAGGTTATGTTCTGGTAAGGCCATGAAATTTAACATGATCTTATTTCTTCACGAGACCACGTTTCACCTTTATCCAAGCAACATGTAATCGAAATGTTGAATAAGAATCCCCCTCAGAATGTGTAGTAATGAATAATTTATCCGAGGCTCATGTTTGCAAAGGGAAACCGAATTCAGAAATTTAATCAACATTATTGATTTCAGTTTACTTTTATGAGGAAATTTCTTTTTGAATACCTACTCATCATCATCAGCCGAAGACGTGCACTGCTGAACAAAGGCCTCCCCCAGACGTGTCCAGTGTGTCAGTCAGGTTCATAACGTAACTTAAGAAATCTTACATCCAAAAACTTAACACTCAGTAGTAAAAGTAACACAATAAACATTTAAGTCTAAATCTACCTAAAGAGAGAGATTTAGGGGGGTTGGGAGAGGTATTTTTGACTTTGTTGTCTGTTAGATCGAAGCGAAATGAAACACGCAGGTGGTAGGACCTTGTGCAAGGTCCGCCCGGATTGCTACCACCATCTTGCTCGCTAATCCTGCCGTGAAGCAGCAGTGCTTGCACTGTTGTGTTTCAGCGTGGAGAGTAAGACAGCCGGTGAAATAACTGGCACTTGAGGTATTCCATCTTAGGCCTCTGGGTTGGCAACGCATCTGCAATACCCTGGTGTTGCAGTTGTCTATGGGCGGTGGTGATCTCTTACCATCAGGAGACCCACTTGCTCGTTTGCCATCCAGTCGAATAAAAAAAAAAACACACGTACGTTCAGTTGCAGCTCCTCTATTCGACTAACGGTGCATCGGTCTCAGCCGACGCTAAACACCTATGTATAATTACAACATCCCTCCAGCTCTAGTTTAAAAATATTGCCTATAATTCACCGGCTTTCGGGGACGTTTAGAGGGTTCTTGGGGTGTGACGTTGGGTCCTCACTGCCGCCCGGCGACGCTGGAGCCGTGCGCGGCGCGGAAGGCGCGGGCGCAGCGGCAGCTTCCGGCGCAGCAGCCGGCATCGGCGCCTCCGCGACCGGGGGAGCCGCGCCTTCCCGCGCCAAGTCCTCTTCACACTCAGCCCATTGGTCGCACACGACGCTGCTCGTGTCTGTCAGCTCGGCTTCAACGGCGATGATGATGGGTTGAGTGAGATGGGTCGGTCGCAGCCGACGCTAAACACCTATATATAATTACAACACGGTCTTTACAGTATTTTATCGTTAAGAAGTGTGTGGTACAATAAGGGTTTCTGTGACAATCTAGTTGGCGCTAGTATTGTATTGTATTGTAAAACTCTTTATTGTACATAAAAACACATGAAAATAACAAAACACGGGATAATAAGATGTACAAAGGCGAACTTATCCCTTAAAGGGATCTCTTCCAGTTAACTTTTGAACGATTGACAGGATATCAGACACAAGAGTAGACACTACAAGTACAATGAAAAGGTAAAAGAACCGAAATTTAAATTAACTCAAAAAATTCATTTCAAATACACATACATATATAGGTACACAAACTAATACATAATAATGAAGTCAATAAACTAATACATATCAAGACAAAAAAAAAACTACATGCAAAATACATATATACATATACACCGCATATACACAAAACAGAACATACAACACTGCCTCCTTTAAGAATTTACGATGAACTGTCAAGTCAGTGCGCCCTTGAGCGATTCCGCAGGGTGGCAACCGACTTTGCCCGTCTGATATCACCTGGCAACCGATTCCACAGACTCACAGCGTGCACGGAGAAGGATTTAGAGTAGGACTTGGATTTGGAAACTGGAAAAGCGAGAAAAAGATTATTACTCGACCACAACCGATTTCCAGACCCAGCAGCCAAGTAACTGAACCTTTCTGAAAGATAGGAAGGGGACTGAGGTTTAAAAGGACATTAAAGAGCAACGCTAGTATCGTTAAGTCTGTTTGATTTTAAATAAAACCTCTACAATAAAAAAAAAAAAAAAAAACAATCACAAGCAAAACTGTCAAACAAGTTTCTCGATACTAACGCCATCTAGCAATTACCTGTCAATAAACCCTCATCCAATTAACAATATGGGCGGGAATAACATAACCATAAAAATTTCATTTTTATTACAAGCTTTTTTTACTGACTGTACTTTTTGTTGACTGTACTTGCAATGTCACCCAAACTACATTTGCATACCAAATTTCAAGTCGATGCTATTAACCGTTGAAGAGTTCCGTCCTGCGGAGACGATCCTGGCTGGACTACCAGGACGTCACTACTAGATTATAGTATTGTCACGCGATTTACATAAGTATTTCAAATTTCAAGTCAATCTGACTACTGAAAGTTGTTCAAATTTAACTTGTAAGATTTGATTACAGACAGACGGACAGACAGACAGGCAGACAGACAGACAACGGGACGGTTGAAACTAAATAAAAGCTTGTAAAAGGCATTGTTGATCGAAGGGAAAGACGATCGTAATTTTTGAGTTGTGAGTCACGTAAGTATTTTCGATCGCGCATTTATTGCTGCATGTACTCCCTTTTATACAAACGTCTTATTTGTCCACACGGCGACGCAAAATGAATTTTACACAAAAGGACTTTTTATGATATAGGACAAATAATAAATAAATAATATATTTTTAGTTGAGTCGCGTATTTTTGATTGCATAATTTTGGATTGATAAAAAGTCATAGTCAAAATACCACTCACAGGACTTATCACGCTAACACACACGAGTAATATTTACCTCCATGTTTCGGCAACATTACAGTGGCCGTGGTCACGAGTAGACGTGGTAAATATTACTCGAGTGTGTTAGCGTCATAAGTCCTGTGCGTGGTATTTTGACTATGACTTTTTATGAATCCAAAATTATGCAATCAAAAATACGCGACTCAACTAAAAATATATTATTTATTTATTATTTGTCCTCACTCTAACAAGCAATTTAGTAATGAAAGTCAGCTTTGCCAACATTTACGTAACTTTGTCATGAGACATACACATATAAGATGTATTTTAGCCCATTATACATACACAATAGGTAATCCTACCCTATGTTTACTAATCTCGTAATATGTGTTTCTTAGTAAGAATACAGGGTGGTAAGAAAACACTTCGTTAGGAATCGTCCTCTGGAGAACACTAATTTCCTTTGCTTTTAGCTAAAGTTGGGGTATTACTTTCAGCGGACTGAAGGGCATTTTGTAGTGCATTATTTCTTCAGTAAACTACGATCCTTGACTATACATTCTATAGTTTAGCATGAGGTACTAACCAACTAAGTTGTTGGTTAAAACAAAAAATACTAGCCATCCAACCAGGGGGATAGTGTGGTAGTAATAGAGGTATGGTATTTGGCCATACTATTAAGAAATGAAAATAAATGTTTACGACACCTGAGTTCAGTTTTATTTAACTTGGCTATACTTTGTTTACATTGATTCTTTCTTTCACAATGGGAGATGCCTTTATGTATCCATACTATTTTGTTTTTATTAGCAGTTCTTCGCCCCGTGGTGCACCTAAAAACTTTTTTCTTTTTAAAATAAGCCGAGTCCGTATTATTATTGTCTCCGCACACGAAATAAAACATGACCGCCTTAGATGAATGATTGGTCTCGCGCGCTCGCTCGACTAGATACCGCCGGCGTACTTGTCAAATGCGGCAACAAATAGTACGCCGAAATCGGCGTACCTGAGCCCGAGGCGACTCAGTCGCGTTGCAAACTGTGCGTAATGTGCATGTCCCGAATTTTTGTTAAATTTTGGTCATAAACCGAAGTAAAATGCCAGTTTTCGCAGTGAAACTGTTTAAAAATAATACTACAAGAAATAAGAAGGACACTGGGATCACATACCATCAGTAAATATCGTATAATTTCGAAATTACAAAATAAAATAACACGAACCCTAAACGCCATTCTGTGTTGCCGCGTACACAAGAATCAAATTCCCCGTGGTTGAGATTTTAATAAATTGAATTTTATTGTTATCATCATTAAATATGATGATAAATTTTAATAACTTATTTTATTTAAGTATCTAACGTAATTATTATATATACATAACCTAGTTCTATATTATTTAATGTTTATCTTTGTGATATTATACACTGAAGGTGTATAAATTGTTACCCGGCACTATTTAATTAAGGGGTGAATGTGTCTTAAATTTAAAAATGTTTTTCGTCTTCCCAGTCAAAAGCCCGATCAGCTGATTTACTTAGGTATTACGGGAAACGAAAAATTTTTTTTTTCGTATTTCTACCCATTTTCCTGAAATGTTAACTTTTTACCCGACTGCCCGAAGGAGGGTATGTTTTTCAAGCGTGTGTGTGTAAGTATGTATGTATGCATGTACCTATGTATGTATATTTTGTAAACAATTATTTTTATTTTAGTCTTAATTAACCTGTACTTACATTATATTAGGTTTAACTATAGGTTAAAAGTGTTAAGTACGCAAAACTTCTTAGTTGGTGACTCAGTCCATGAATTTTCAGTAATAATTTGTAAATATTGAATGTCCTTAAATATCCTCTCCTTAAATGACCTCTTATCTTCACTGCTGTAAATGCACCTTTTTCGAATGGATTAAACGAAAGATTAAATCAAACATTAATTAATAAGATTAGATGCAAGATAAATGAAAATAAAAATAATTTAGCCTGGACAACTATTGCTCATCAATGTATCCAAAGATATAATGAAACGAAACATTCAGTAACGGGATTTTCTCCAAAATATCTACTAGAAGGAAAAAATGTTGATATTTTACCGGATGTATTAAAACAAGAAAAAACATATAATACTTTATTACAAGATAGGAAAATAGCATTAGAAAATACTGTAAAATCTCACAACTATAACAAAAAAATGTTTGACAAAAACAGAAACAGCTACGAATTTAATGTAGGAGACTTTGTATATGTTGAAAATGGCAACCGTTTAAACAGAAAAAAAATGGACGAATTTAAAAATTGGTCCATACAAAATTCTAAAAAAGATTTCAAATTCCATTTTCAAAATAGACACAGGACATAGAAAAGCTGAATCAAATCTTTTCCACTCAACAAAACTTGTTCCTGTGCGAAAATAAAAAAAGTAATTTAATGTATGTAAAAAATACAAAAAAAAAACTATTTTTATTCCTTCTTGATGGGAGGAGATGTAAATAAAGTCCATGACTCATGACACTTTATTTAATTTGAAGTTGCCGCTATTTTTGCAGTGCTAACTTGACAGATGATTCTGAGAGTGATCTGTGGTCGAGACGCAGAGAAAGGTTAGGTGTTTGTCCAAGATTGTGCGCACATAAATAGTATTGTTATTATTATAGTAAATAAATGAAGATAGTGTGAAATAATAGCTTTAAATGTTGTTTCTCTTTTCAGGTAAGGTTTCTAAGTTAGTTTTGTAAGCTATAATATAAAATGTAAAAAGTTCTGTTTTCAATAAAATGTTCCCCTCTTTTCAGAGCAACACATTTTGGTTTTTATTGAAATATTCAAACTCACCGCATAATATTTGTGAGAACATATTATATATATTTTTTAATTAAAAGTGAGGCCTGATCATTGATATACCTACATCATACCTAACATTTTTTTAAAGTAGAAACCTACGCCTAACCTATACACAAACATATTAATACATTCACTCTTAATTATTTCTTAATTTCTAAGTATTTCCCAAGATACATTTTGTAACCAGTAACGTAATAGACCACAGAATAATTTATTTTCCCAATAATTCGGGTAACAGTGGAGCAGCTGGCAACACAATTCGTCACGCACACTAGCATCCTTGCAAATTGTCTTACACCGTTCTTACGCACACTACAATATTGAGTTGCCGCATTCACGAACGTTTTGTTTTTAGTTAGCGCGGTATCTAGTCGAGCGAGCGCGCGAGACCAATCATTCATCTAAGCATGACCGCGTTTACCATTTGTCAACTTTGAACCGACGCTGTACTAAAACGGTTCGGCCGATCTCGAGACATTCTTTTGTTTTCGAATTCTAAATTCAAATATTTTAAGATGGTACTAGTTTTTTTTTATAATCACGGGAGGTTTGCAAACGACAGAACATAGAAGGCAGCCCTCGTATATAACACAATTTAGAATAGATGTGTAGTATGTACTTAAATAAAAGCGAAGAAGTATCGCTAACAGTGCGTCGTTACCCTAAAATAGGCCAGTGTTCGTCAGAGGCACTTGTTCGCACACAAGAGGGCCGGATTGGCATCCCGCGGCGACCTTTGCGACTGCCTGACATATTTACCACAAGTTTTTCATACATGATAGGGGCCAAACGGGCAGACGGATCACCTGATTCTGAGGATTCGAGGACACCGCAAGGACACTAACGTGACGTGTAGTTACTTTTTCTTTTTTTTTTATTCGTCCGTTCGGACAGGCTAAAGTCAGGGACCATATCGCCTCGTCATCAGTCGTGTAGAGTTACGGGTGCGTTGTTGGACTTTTGAAAAAAGAATAGGCTTGTTTTTTGAACATTGCTAGGTTAAAAAAAAATCTAGGTAAGTATATCCATATCATAACTTTCCTTATTGTAATATGTTCAGAGACGATAAGCAAATTACCTATATTAAAAAAAACCTCTACGTTTACATTAAAGTGCCGGTAAGCGACAATTGCAATAAAATTTTGAATATCTACTTTAAAAAAATGTCTGGTTGCGGTAATCGAATTAGTCGATTTTGTAATTTTATTAAATAATAAAATTATTGTTCGAAATAAAAATAAAATAAAATCGACTCAAGCCTAGATTGTTTGTTGTTATGAATTAAAAAAAACTATAACTTTCACTGTCGTCATTTATTGAAACTGAGGTTTTATGCCTACAAACAAGAACCACTAGAAAACTTACGATAATGCATGTAGATAAAATTATGTATGCGACTGTACATAATTAGACATTAAAACGCTAGTGACATATTATTATAAAAATGGCTATCGCTCGTTTTATAAAACCTCACTCGTGTTTTAATGCCTCTTATTATGTATCAGTGACATAAATAACTATTATAGGACATACAAGTTACTCACGTAGCAATAGCAGAGTTGTGCCCGACATGTAGTCAAACGCCAGTTCCATTTCTAAAGCCAACGACTTGTGCTCACTATTTAGGTAACCTAATAAAAGCTCAACTTCATTGTTTTCACTGTTATGACATCGCACTCACAGATGTATCCGAAAAACCAAGTCTTTGTATTTTTTTTTTTGCGAAGCAAAGAGCGTGGGCTATGCATTGTATGTCAGTCAGTCAATCAGCCAGTCAGTCCCGTTACTCTTTTGCACCTAAAAAATTACGTTACGTTAAAAGAACGTAATTTTAGAGTTGTGAGCTACGTATTTTCGGTCGCGTAAGTTTGGTTTCATACAAAAATCCTATTTGTGTAAAAACTCAATTTGCGTCGCTATGTGGCACAAAATAGGCTTTTGTATAAAACCGAATGCAGCACAGATTACGCGACTGACTTTACTTTGGCCTCACTTTTAAGATATACGAGATTTTATTTAGGTGATTGTTTCCCATCAGGTGACCCTCATGCTCGTTCTCCCCTTCTTATATAATATGTATACATATAGACTGACTGACGGATTAACATATAAATGCCCAAATTAACCTGAAATGTTGGAATTAGCATAAAAGCATTCTATTAACTCTATATGAATATAGAATAGTTAATAGAAAAGGACGAATTGTGCGAAATTTTCAGAAGATATAGAGTTCTCCATAGGGGCGAACCATCCTGTGCCAACGAGTCGTTCATTCTAAGGTATTAGGTACGTGAAACTCCCACATATAGGTACTAGGGGTGAGACGTATTTACTGGAATAGGTTTTTGGAATAGGTTTTGGCTTGGACGCGTGAGTACGCGTTCCCGCCCGCGATTCTTTTAGCGTACGAGTATTAAGGAGTACGGCGGCTGACAACGTTCCGCCAACTTGAAAAGTAGCATTTATAATGTACACTTTTTAACTGAAAAAATTATAAAAATTGCTGACAGCCCTAAGCCTGTATAAAGTATGAAGGGAAGTTTTTAGTCGGTATTTAATATACTTTAAAATTAAAAAAATATTAAGTGTGAAGACTGAACTGTGACGTGAAATTCGGTAGTTCGATATACGTAAAACTGCTAAAACTAGTACGGTGTATACGCAATCACGGGAGCGCATTTACGGGACTCGTAGATACTCGTGGATAGACATGGGTAATCTCAACTCCGCGAAGTGATCTGACTCACTAGATCCAGCTCCGGTGTCGGTACCGAATCCGCTTATTGAATCCGACTCCTTTATTGACTCCGGTTCTTTCGAACGATTATTAATTTATCTATGGCCGATCCGCCCTGGCTCGGTTCGGTCTGTCGGTGTCGGTACGGTACTGCGGTGCCCCACCCGCTGACTGAACTGAAGTACAGATTCGTGAGAGAGAGAAAGATTCGTTCGTTAGTCCAAGTCCGAGTACCGAACCGAACCGACCAACCAAACATAGATAATAAGATCCAAGTCCAAGATCCGATCCGCAGGGCTACTACGAACCGAACCGAACCGAACCGACCAACCAAACATTAAGGTCCGACCGAGACTGCTTTTTTAATCTCGGCCGAGACCGAGACCGAGACCGAGAATAAAATAAAATCTCGGCCGAGACCGAGACCGAGACCGAGACACAAAAAAAAAAGTTTTTTTTAACTGTATTTTATTTTTTTACCTAAAAAAACTCGCAAATTCCAAACTGTTTCCATTATTACGATCGCTAAAACTTAATAAGATTAATTACTTAATTACTACATCGTTAGGCATTCATCATTAAGTCACCAAAAAATATAATAAATGTTACGATAAATATACCTAACCTCATCAAATTCAAACATTAACAAGACTAAGTGTAAAACAATAAGTCAATTTACTTACCTTCCGCTTTAAGTACCTCTAATTTAAACTACAGCTTTTCACAATGTAAATCAGTTAATCACTTCTACGATAAGGTATTCTCACAATCCTTACATTAATTTTCACGAAAATCAAACTACTTCACCTATTAACCATCTTTATCGAAAAGAAATGAGCAAGTTGTGACTTGTTACTCTCCTTAGCGGGTGTCAATGAGTTGCAAGTACCACACGCACCGAGCCCGGGCGGGGCGACCAATCAAAATCCCAAGGAAAGCTCGTGCCACTGCGGTAAACCGCGCGC
Source organism: Choristoneura fumiferana (assembly GCF_025370935.1). NCBI lineage: Eukaryota > Metazoa > Arthropoda > Insecta > Lepidoptera > Tortricidae > Choristoneura > Choristoneura fumiferana. Next base: position 16,558,254 of record NC_133479.1, on the reverse strand, counting down.
CAAAATTTAAATTGAGTGCCGCCGTTGAGTCTCGGCCGCGGCCGAGAATCTCGGCTGTTTTGGGCCGAGACCGAGACCGAGATTATCGGCCCGATTTTGGCCGAGAATTGCCGAAACCGAGACCGAGACCGAGATCTCGGTCGGACCTTACCAAACATAGATAATAAGATCCAAGTCCAAGATCCGACCCGCAGGGCTACTATGAAACTCCAAAATCGAAGTTCGTGTCGTGCGGTCCCTCTGACACTTATATTATTTAATACGAGAGCGAGAGGGACGGTACAATACGAACTTCGAGTTTAGTAGTAGCCCTGCCGATCCGATCCGAGCCGAGCGAGAGCGAAAGCAGGCGGACGGAGCGAGTCAGTGTGAGTGAGCGTGACGGCGATCACGAGCGAGGCGAGCCGCTCGATCCAGTCGGAGTAAGTAACTCCGGAGTCAATAAGATTTGAAAGGAGTCATTAAGGGATTCGGATCCGCTTGAGGATCTGACTCTTTTGAATCTTCAGATCCGGATTTACCCACCTCTACTCGTGGACCTAGTCTTTGGATCTAGTCTTTTCGTGCACGCGTACTCGCAAGACTCAGTCCGCGTTTTGCCTAGTAGGTACGTCTCACCTCTAATAGGTAGGTACCTAAGGCACTTGTCTCACCGCCAGCGAGGAAACGATTGGCTATCGACTATTTTCTCGCTCAAGAAACGAACAAAAGATATAAGATCCTGTGTGAGTAAAAGAGACACATATATTAATAGTTGATCGCTGGCTGTTCACACTGTCGGCGAGAACTCGCTCTTACATCTTTTGTCGCAGCGACAAGAGCTATAAAACTCGCTGAGCTATAGATACTCGCTCAGCGATGTCAGCTTGGTGGCCGCCCCGCACGAGCGAGTCGAGTGGAGCGAGTAATCGCCCGTCGCACGCGAACACTCGCTTACAGCCGAGCGACAAAACTACACTCGCTTCTCGCTGCTCGCCCACTCGTTTCTAGTTACTCGCTCTACTCGCTTCTCGCTCATCGTCGGCGGTGGGACAAGTGCCTAAGAGTAGAAATGAAATTACGGTGCTACTTTATTCGTAGGTAACTGGCACATTCTTTACCTAAGATTCTTGAATTTTTCTATGTGAAAATGTTCAATTGTTTTACTTCTTTCATCAGAGTCTACCCTTTAAAGTCTACGGATACTTTAAAATGTCAAAGGGTCATTGCCGCTTCTATGTGTAATTTAAAACCATTAATAATTCAATCTCTTTTGAACTTCAGAATAAATTAGTAAGCGAGCGGAGAAGCCCGATTGTCAATTAACGCGTTTCAAAGAAAGACGTTCGATTATTCTAACTTTCTATTTACTTACAACGACTTGAAATCTGAATGATTTTAACTTTGTTACTAACCTAACCTAAAAAAAACATTTTTAAAACACCATTTTTGATATTACAATTTGAAAACAAACAATCACAAGTGGGTAGGTAAATATAAACTAGCACGATTTGTTTACATGAATTGTTACTTACTTAGTTAAGTAGGTAATTACAAAGCGACTGCAATGAAGTGACGTCACAGTACAACAGCGGTAACGCTCCACACTCATTACTGAACCACTTAAATATTTTGGACACTATTGGGCGTATCTAATAAAACCTGCCAAGAGCGTGTCGTACACGCCCAAAATAGGGTTCCGTAGCCATTACGAAAAAAATAAGTAATATTTTTCTAAGGATTTCGTATTTTATACGGAATCTTCCAAGTTTAGGTATATTTTATACCTTAGGCCTTACTCTTAAACTACTAATAAATCTCAAACAAACTTAGCCGTTATAGTTTTCCTTGAAAGTTTGATCAAATTTTTCCACCCACTGGTTTAGATTTTAGAGAGGGGGGAGACGCTCGATTTTCATTTAAACTTGCACTTTAAAGTTGAATATTACGCAAACAAATCACTGAATCAAAAAATCGTCTTAGCAAACCCCTAATGGTTTTAAAAGACCTATCCAACGATACCCCGGTGTACTGCCTTTTCGGCGAAATATGTTTCGCAAAATTTCACTTAGCAACCAACCTTTCGCCAAAGTTTCATTTGGCAAACTAATATTTGGCATAACTTTACTTCGCATTTTTTTTATTTCGCAACATGTTTACATTGCAAAATTTTACTTCATCACACATTTATGTGGCAAATAATTATGTAGCAAATGATTGGCTTCGGCAAATAACACATTGTCAAATAACATTTGGGCAATTTTTTACATTGCAAAGTTGTACTTTAATTTGATTTGTGCGAGCGAGCGAAGCGAGCGAGCAAGACGGTTCGGAGCAGAAGCGACTTGGATAGTTTAGGTTCAGAAGGCTAAGGCGGGAGCGAAGCGGAGCGTAGCTCCCGCCTTAGCCTTCGATGTTAGGTTTTTTTTTATAGCAGCCAGGATAAATGACACTAGAAAAGTAGGTTCGATGCCATTCAATAAGTTGCTAAATTAAGGTATGCCAATCAATACATTTGACGAAATCATAAATGACATCTTAAAAAAATTCCAGGTAATAATTTGCATAATAATAATTTATCGAATCATTAGTTGGAAAATTATATTAGTGCGAAACGTTGAGTTGGGAAATAACATTTCGCCTAAATAAAACTATGGGATAAATAGTTTGGGAGTTAATAATTTGCTAAATAATTTTCGCCGATACATTAGTAAACCCCCCCACACTAGGGTTGGATGAGAAAAAAAAATCACCCCCACTTTACGTCTATGGGAGGTACTCTATAACATTTTATTTGAATTTCTTATTGGCCCATTTTGTTGGCATAGTTTACATATATATCTGTGCAAAATAACAGCTTTCCAGCATTGATAGTCCCTGAGCAAAGCCGCGGAAGGACGGACAGACAGATAGACAGACATGGCGAAACTATAAGGGTTTCGTTTTGCCATTTTGGCTCTGGAACCGTAAAAATCATAATCAATATATAGATATTGTGTGTTAATAATTTTTTCCCTCTTTATGTATCTAAAATAATACGTTTTTATTTAGTTTTCAATTTAGCGCGAGGTAGAAATCAAATCTCAATTTAACTCATAAGATTTAGTGGTTTGCACGGGCGAAATCGCGAGTAAAGGTTAGTACGTAAGGTTGCCTATCCACTGGAGCGGAGTGAAGCAGCGGAGCGGAGCGAGGGGGTAACGGTAAATTGGACGACCAGATGGTCAAGTGGTTAGAGAACCTGACTACGAAGCTTGAGGTCCGATTCTTTGTTCTCGGGTCTTGGATGTTTAATATGTATTTAAGTAGGTATGTATTTATCTATATAAATATGTTTATCCGTTGCCTAGTACCGATAGCACAAGCTTTGCTGACTTTGGGACTAGGTCAATTCGTGTCAAGTGTCCCATGATATTTATTTATTTATTAATGCGAAACGGAGTTGCGGCCTGTGACTGTCTGTGGAAGGCGAGAAGCGGAGCGAGAACATAATGTAAAGAGGAGTTTCTGGACCGGACTGTTTTTCCGCTGGCGGAGTTTCCCCGCTCACACTCGTTCCTCCGCTTCCCGCTCCTCTTCCTCGCTCCGCTTCCTGGTTATGTTTAAATTTTTAAGCTAGCTACCAACCTGTCCACAGAAGAAAAGCGGAGATTTTATGCAATTCTATTGGTGGGTTTTTATCTCGGTCACCGCTCCGTTGCCTTGCTCCGCTCCAGTGGACAGGCTGCCTAATAACCTGTGCAAGCAACGGCTCTCAGTGACACTGTTACAATTGAACAAAAGGCACATTATGAGCAACAATCCAAACTGTCATATCCAGTCCAATCCATTCAAAATCTGCTTTACATATTACTGTATGCAGCCAGCAGAATATACGAGTACATCTCATTAATTGTGTGCCGAAGTCTTTTGCATAAAACTTTTCATCCTACTAATATTATAAATGCGAAAGTTTGTAAGTCTGTTTGTTTATTGTTTGTTTGTTACTTCATCACGTCTAAACCGTTGAACCGATTGAGATGAAATTCGGTACACAGATAGCGTACGTCCGGGGAAGGACATATATAGGATAGTTTTTATCCCGGAAAATTGCATAGTTTCCGCGGGATAGTGAAAACCGAATTCTACGCGGACGGAGTCGCAGGTAACGGCTAGCTTTTAATACAATCTTTTTGCCGACTGTACTTTTTGTTAACTGCACTTGCATTATCACCCAACTTACATAATTGTATACCAAATTTAAAGTCAATAAGACCACTGCAAATGGATCCAAATGAACTTGCCAGATTTGACCCCACAGCGGAGCGTACAAAAATAGTCCGAGAGATCGTGACGAAACCCGCGACAGTGGAAAACGTAAGACCAGAATTTTACCTATTTAGTACCCGAATTAAATGGAAACTAGCAACCAGATCAGACATAATTTCTCACGCTGCATTTAAAAACTCAAATAGTTATTTCTAATCTGACATGACCTGCTTAAAGGGAATTTTCTGAGCGTATAAATAAATCGGTATTTATATATTTTGTATTCAGCAAAATCCTTCCAAATTCTTCCCAATTTGCAAATTTATTTAATAAAGACGCTGAATGTAAGTCATCCACAACAAAGGCTATTACGGCGTAATTTACGATACGAAATAAATTTTGAATGACCTGAATACCTACTCAAAATTGAAATGATTACAAACGGTTTGTTCATCTTATCTCATTACAGAGCCACAGCTGGAATAATTGGATTTATTGGATGGTTGTTGCTGTTCAACGTCTACAAAAATATAGTAGTCGACAACATCAATAATACCTAAAGTACAATTCAATAGAATCTGTCAATTTTCTACATATTTAAGACACCGTATTGTGGGCACACTTGATTATATATGTCCCTGTTGTTAACAACAGCTTTTAGATGATAATTACAATTGTAATTATCATCTAAAAGGAATCAAAAAAGAATAATAGTCACATCACAAAGCCTTAGGCAGCCCGGTGTTTATATTAGTAGGCTGGAAGTGTCTACAGGATTGTCAGATTCTATTGAATTGGAGTTTACTTAAGTGCGTACCATTATAAAGAAGTGCGTAGGTAGGTGGTTAAATGTTTGATAATCGTGATATTTCATTTTACGCAGTGACGGTTTCTTGACAGTGTGGTAATATCGCTAGATGAAGGGTCCACGGAAAGAACATGTCTAGTCACCTTTTTTTTTAAATTGAGATTTTAATCTCAAAATGTATATTCGAATTCAATGGAATGAGGGCTATCGTTTTTTGTCTCACTAGATGGCGCACTGTTGCGTGAGGTTTTTAAGTATGGCTTTCAAAGTCTGTTATTACGGGTGTGAAAACAAAGTTTAGATTAAAATCATATTTAATACACCTTAAAACCGTACCATAAAAATATCGAGCATGCCGTAATGTTGCATAGTCCCCGTTTTGTTCGGAAAAAAGGGAGGACAAAGGTTTCCGAAAGACAAAACTGTCTCGAAACACCGACATTCATTGCCCCGGAACGCATATTTGCCATAATTAATTTCAGATATTGCAAAATGTTCACAAAATTATTCTAATTATAAATAAACCCGCGTAGCTCACCCAAAAACTATGAGATTTGATATTTCGGAGACGTCGCGGTACACGTTTTTTATTTTCTATATTGTACCGTTTTTTGCCCAAATAAACATTAAACATTAAACATTAAACATTAAACATTAACACTAGCGCCTCTAGTGGCGAATTCATACGCGATAGCCCTCATTAAGCAATCTGGTAAACAAATGTGGTGACTGACATTGACACTTGACTGACGACTGGCTGACTGACTGACTGACGTTGGCTCTAGTTATGTGAATGCTCTTTAAGATACTTCCATCAGCAGTAAATAATTATTTTGAACTTATTCATATTTCCTTATTTAAGTATTTACTATTTGTATGTTTATAGGTAGTTACTTATGACGATAAAATACCTAGTAGCGAAATGAAAATACAAGTTTATTTATAAATAAAAGCCTTATAAAAAATAGCTTCTGTTCAATGGGGCAAAAAGTCAGAATGGCTGGACGGATTTGGATTATATTTAGTAAATATGTAGATAGCTGGACATTTGGAATAACACATATGAGAGTAGACACAGGGAAGTGATTACAAAGCTAAGTATGCATAATTCTACAACCTGAGCCAATAAGATTCCCCAATTTGCAGAGCCAGCCATAATTATCAGTAGGTCTGTAAGGTTGGTTCAATCAAATTCGTAGATACAGTACTAAATTTCCAAAGACTAGACAGACTCCGGTGAGGAAATAATGATCATGTCAATTTGACAAATATAACGAATTTTCGTCTTCCAGTTAATTCTATAAAATAAACATATTTACACAAAAATTACCTTCCTCGTGAAAACGCTAAACAAATTCGCAATTTTTTACTCAAGGGGAAACAAGTTTCGCATAGCAACGATAAAAAGGTTTGATAGAGTTATGAGAGCAAAAGTTGTTGCAAACTGAAAGTTAGTCGACACAGCTATTACAAGGCCGTATCTAGGTATCGCTACGTCCATCTCTTTCTAAACTTAACCGATAAGAAAGAGAGACAGTAAGCAAAGTCAGCAACATCCACTTCAACTGAAAAGCGTCCAGAAGATTATTTTAATTTACAGTTCATGCAGCATCTTCTAAAGTAAAGTAAGTCGCTACAGTGAAAAAAGTAGACGTTGCTGACTTTGCTTCTATATGACTCAATTAACACGGGACGAACGCCAAGCAAATCGGTAAGCAATTTAACTTTTTAATCTATGCATTCGAAACATACAGCTTTTTTATGCCTTTTAATTTAAATTCAGATTGTCCACTCACAACTTCTTGAATAGATCATGAATTTATATTTTTACCACTCCCAATTTCTCCTTTTTATAACGGCAACACTACTTATGTATTTTTTCTAACCTGTGTAATGTGTCACTGCTGTTATAAATAAATTATTTTCTTTCTTTCTTTTCCTCCGCCTGCGCAAAGCCGAAGCTCTTTGCCTAAGTACGTATCCAAAAAAAGGCCTACGTTACATACAAATACAACCCTAATTTTTCCTACAATATCGCACAAATTGCCCAACAGTAATAACATATTGAGATCATTCGTGAGATAGTTCGATTTCCTCCACCAAAACAAAACACTATCAAGAGGCAGCGTAACAGCTGTGACCAACCGAGCGGGAAATAGCTCCCTAACAATTCAACCTCCATCCATCAATATACTTAGTATTTACCGTATTGTTGCTCCAAAATCTTTTTCTGCCAGATTATTTGTGGATCATATCGTTAGCCATGTGTTGTTTTTTTTTATTATTATTCGACTGGATGGCAAACGAGCAAGTGGGTCTCCTGATGGTAAGAGATCACCACCGCCCTAAACATCTGCAACACCAGTGTATTGCAGATGCGTTGCCAACCTAGAGGCCTAAGATGGGATACCTCAAGTGCCAGTAATTTCACCAGCTGTCTTACTCTCCACGCCGAAACGCAACAGTGCAAGTACTGCAGCTTCACGGCAGGATTAGCGAGCAAGATGGTGGTAGCAATCCGGGCGGACCTTGCACAAGGTCTTTTGTTTTTGTTAATCTTTCGGGTGTTATAGTGAATTGTTATGTGTATGCGAAATAAAGTAACTTAGCGCGCTATTTCGGTGGATGTTTTGGATTTAATGCTTAGAAAAAACCTGCTAGGAAGTGGAATGTAGAGGGTCGCGCTTCTGATATTTAAAAGTGCTAGATTAAGAATTAAAAACTGATATTATTCATTGTTATACCTTGTATGCATGTAAACTTTTTACTGCACATAAGTCATTTAAAGACTGTCCACGATAAAATCTGGCCATGCATGATCTGGTTGACATAGGAAATTTGTAATTGTAATAAAATAATTATACGCCTCTCAACAGAATGTTTGCACGCCTGCATGTAGGCTGAATACACTGAAATAAAAATATACAATGTAAGACCTTCCTGTACTGTATTCTGTGCAAATAAATACTTTGGACTTTGACTTTGTACCTTAAATTATCTTGGCAATGAATGCTAATTTTCAAGCAGCCCTTTTTTTAAGTAATTAGTGGATATGAAACTACACCTATTCCAATATTCCTATTGTTATTTTTACTTATTATGTGTCATTGCTGTTATAAATATATTTTTTCTTTCTTTCTTTCTTTCTTTCTTTCATAACAAAAATATAACGGCACTCGTATCTCGAACTACCCGCACTTGGAATCAAGAAAGAGCTGTTAATCTGACAATCCTTCCGGTGTATTTTTTTTATTACGTCGCGGTAAATATTACTCATGTGTTTAGTGATAAGTCCCCTTAGATGAATGATTGGTCTCGCGCGCTCGCTCGACTAGATACCGCCGGCGTACTTGTCAAATGCCGCAACAAATAGTACGCCGAAATCGGCGTACCTGAGCCCGAGGCGAGTCAGTCGCGTTGCAAACTGTGTGTAATGTGCATGTCCCGAATTTTTGTTAAATTTTGGTCATAAACCGAAGTAAAATGCCAGTTTTCGCAGTGAAACTGTTTAATAATAATACTACAAGAAATAAAAGGACACTGGGATCACATACCATCAGTAAATATCGTATAATTTCGAAATTACAAAATAAAATAACATGAACCCTAAACGCCATTCTGTGTTGCCGCGTACACAAGAATCAAATTCCCCGTGGTTGAGATTTTAATAAATTGAATTTTATTGTTATCATCATTAAATGATGATAAATTTTAATAACTTATTTTATTTAAGTATCTAACGTAATTATTATATATACATAACCTAGTTCTATATTATTTAATCTTTGTGATATTATACACTGAAGGTGTATAAATTGTTACCCGACACTATTTAATTAAGGGGTGAATGTGTCTTAAAATTAAAAATGTTTTTCGTCTTCCCAGTCAAAAGCCCGATCAGCTGATTTACTTAGGTATTACGGGAAACGAAAAAATTGTTTTTTCGTATTTCTACCCATTTTCCTGAAATGTTAACTTTTTACCCGACTGCCCGAAGGAGGGTTATGTTTTTCAAGCGTATGTATGTAAGTATGTATGTATGCATGTACCTATGTATGTATATTTTGTAAAAAAATATTTTTATTTTAGTCTTAATTAACCTGTACATTATTATTAGGTTTAACTATAGGTGCAACGTGTTAAGTACGCAAAACTTCTTAGTTGGTGACTCAGTCCATGAATTTTCAGTAATAATTTGTAAATATTGAATGTCCTTAAATATATATATATTTTAATTAAAAGTGAGGCCTGATCATTGATATACCTACATCATACCTACCATTTTTTTAAAGAAGAAACCTACGCCTAACCTATACACAAACATATTAATATATTCACTCTTAATTACTTTTTAATTTCTAAGTATTTCCCAAGATACATTTTGTAACCAGTAACTTAATAGACCACAGAATAATTTATTTTCCCAATAATTCGGGTAACAGTGTAGCAGCTGGCAACACAATTCGTCACGCACACTAGCATCCTTGCAAATTGTCTGACACCGTTCTTACGCACACTACAATATTGAGTTGCCGCATTCACGAACGTTTTGTTTTTAGTTAGGGCGGTATCTAGTCGAGCGAGCGCGCGAGACCAATCATTCATCTAAGTAAGTCCCGTTTGTTTATGGTATTTAATTGTGATTTAAATCGCTTACCATTTTCATAAATCTTTTGCAGACGTACTTGATGTATAAGCTAGTTTCATGTATTCCTGGGGCTTCAATTGAACAGGTCTGTAACCGGCCGGCTGTAAGTAACGCGCGTATATAATACATTCCGGCCCGCTGCACCCCGAAAAGAGATAAATCCAGTAGGTTGGTTTGCAAAATAGTATAAACTAAGTTTGTACTCTGACAAAGAAACTGAATCGCATACAAAGGCGAAACCTTTGTGCTACTAATGTCATGTTAACATACCGTACATCCAGCAAAGAAATTATAGCGCAATTGAATAGGCAAAAGTCCCATCCTGGCCTGGTGCACGATTCGGTTTCAAACAAAACTACCCACAAAATCGCTCGCTCGTTTAGTAATAGGTAACTGTGGCGTATATAATAGTTAAGTATAATAATTATATTTTATTTTTCAGCATTGGTAAATTGGTATCAAGTGTCCCATGATATTTATTTATTTGTTATTCTTTTCCCAGGCACAATAAATGCGTTCTTACGTAACGACGGACCTACTGGAACTACGTATTGTATAAACGGGCACGGACACATGGCGCCTGCATTGGACAATTTCTTTATAACGAATTAATTTTAATAAAAGCAATATATATCAGTCTACTTCGGGCCCGACTCCGTTGCGCCACTTCAATAGCTTCAGAATTAATTCTATAGTGTGTGGAGTGGTAATGCTTGCCAACTGCAAGGAGACGAAATATTTAAGTACCTATTATGCAATTTCGGAGGGGGATTTGTGGTTTTTATTTTAAGCCGTTCGCCAGTCCAAGTAAGCCAATAAGTTTTTGGTAAAAATGTCATTTTTACTAGTAAGTACTTAGTACTTGTATTGTCACCCAAACTATATTTGCATACCAAATTTCAAGTCGATGCCAATAACCGTTGAAGAGTTCCGTCTTGTGGAGACGTTCCTGGCTGAACTACCAGGATGTCACTACCAGATTAATTAATAAATAAATAAATAAATATCACGGGACAATTCACACCAATTGACCTAGTCCCAAAGTAAGCTTAGCAAAGCTTGTGTTATGGGTACTAAGCAACGGATAAATATAATTATATAGATAGATACATACTTAAATACATATTAAACACCCAAGACCCGAGAACAAACATTCGTATTTTTCATACAAATATCTGCCCCGACACGGGAATCAAACCCACTAGGCCATCTGGTCGTCGATTATTGTATACAATATATTGTCACGCAATTGACATAAGTATATGTCGAATTTAACTTGCAAGATTTGATTACAGACAGACAGACAGACAACGGGACAGGTGAAACTAGAACTTAGAACTACATACAATGGAGGAACTCGCCACTTGTATCGGTTGCCCGCAACTCTCAAAAGCGCGAAAAGCGTGTCAAAATACATAAAGTTTGAAAAGTAATGGACCGATATTTATTAACTACTTACAACAATCAATCAAATACTTACTACACCATTATATATGACAAGTCTTCAAAGTTATCAATTTCTGAGATAGCTGCATTGTATTCCATCAAATAACTAGGCTAACCATTATGCATTTTGACTGTGATAGGTACCCGCTGCATTCCACAAAGCGTGTGTTGCGGCAACAACAAAGCAATGCATTCCCCTATCTTAGGTACTCCATACATTAGAACTAGCTCCCACTATCCTGCATAACATACTAGACCCAACTGTCCGCTTTATACGAAATTGCATTGCCTGGAACATCGCCAGAACAGCGTGTTCCTTGCATTAAAATTCACGTTTTTCGCTTACGGCAACTCTGTTGTGGAACTGAATTTTGTCATGTGCAAACCATTTAAGAGCGGTGTAAGAGTTCCAAGTGAATTTTCAACTGTTTTTATGTCGTTACAAACAGGTTAACTGAATTGTTACGTTCCGTTGGCTTGTCAAAACGTAATACTTTACTTTTATGTGTGGGATCCTGCATGTAATTGCTCTGTGTCGCTATTTTCATATTCATATTGTTGTGTAAGCTGTTGATTCTCGATTCTTATTCTTCATTCCATTCATAAATAAATAAATAAAGTTGTTTATTGTGTAGTGTAGCCAGAAACTGTTGCGGTTTTGATGATTAGCTATTTTTGTTGTTAAATATATACTGAGCGGCCCTCAAATGAATGCAGAATTGGGTAATTTTGTATGTAGAGTAGGCCAAATTTTGTGCCGCTGAGTATATTACAAGCTTTTATTTAATTAACATCGCCTCGTATTAGTGTTCAGTTAGATAATTCTGATCCACTTCCATTGGGCCAATTTTGTACAAAAATTACACTCGGCAAAAAAAATACTTTAAAATAAGTACTAACTTTTTAACAAAACCTTATATTTATGAGACATAGACTTATATATGTATTTTACTGTCATACAACAACAAGTAAAAAAAATAGTAATTAACTTAATTTTAATCATCAACCTTGAACGCTAATCTCTTTTTAATCTTTTCAGCAATATTTTGCCGTATATAAAAAGAAAGAGTATCGTATAAAAAAATGGTAATGTTAGGCTCGTTCTGCGTTAACCATTTTTCATTAAAAACACATTTCTGCGGTACCAAATTCCTGAAATAGATACTTGGAACCCATCGAAATATCCGATTCCGTTCTAAATTCCGTCCGTCAGGTGAGATATTTGCGAATCTGTTTGGTATGCGAGGAACGGAAGATCATAAAATACCCGCTGCCATTTTTTATCGCACAAAAGTTCCACACGTTCAAATCTCAATGGTTATAAACTGGCCCTATACTATAAAGTGCAAAATTTGAGCTTCGTATCTTGCCATCCTGCTCACTTATATTTTTTAATACGAGAGTGAGAGGGACGGTACAATACGAAATACGTAATAGTATTAGGCCTCCTGATCCGTTTTGAAAGTAATTCCTTCCGCGCCGCGATTTCATGTCGATGGTGAATTGAGCTTCCAGATTTTGCAAGTACAGGCTGTCGTTAAAAAGGACATAGAAGTTTTATATGTAGGTATGTAGGTAGTAAGTCATCCATCACGCGCGCTATAATTTGTAAATGTATCGAGCATGGTTTTAAGTGGCATGCTCCCTAATATAGCAGGCCCTGCTATTTTCGAGCATGCTAGTTGATGCGGGGGTGGAAGGGGGAAAGGTAATAAGCAAGTGTGAACGCGTTTGCTTAATGAGCATGCTAGTATTGGTAGTGCCACGAGACTTGCATGCAAAAAAAAAATTACTAAAAGTGAATTTGTTTAACGGCCACAGGGTTGCATCCGTAGGCCGTGGATTTTGAGATTTTTTGGCCTGCAAGCCGTAAAACACGATAATGAGGGCTATCGTTTTTCGTCTCACTAGATGGCGCACTGTTGCGTGAGGTTTTTAAGTATGGCTTTCAAAGTCTGTTATTATGGGCGTGAAAACAAAGTTTAGATTAAAATCATATTTAATACAACTTAAAACCGTACTATAAAAATATTGAGCATGCCACAGTGTTGCATAGTCCCCGTTTTGTTCGGAAAAAAGGGAGGACAAAGGTTTCCGAAAGAGAAAACTGTCTCAAAACACAGACATTCATTGCCCCGGAACGCATATTTGCCATAATTCATTTCAGATATTACAAAATATTCACAAAATTTTTCTTATTAAAAATAAACCCGCGTAGCTCACTCAAAAACTATGAGATTTGACATTTCGGAAACCTCACGCTACACTAGCGCCTCTAGTGGCGAATTCATTCGCGATAGCCCTCATTGCCGTGGCAACACTGATTTTGAACTGGCAGAGAGCATGCTATCAAAAGGCATGCGTATCGGAGTGTTTGTTTTGAGCATGCTAATTAAGGGGCATGCTTAAAACTAGCATGCTTATTGCTAGCAAATGTAAACAGTCCATGAGCATGCTAATCACTACTTAATAGCATGCTAGTAACGAGCATGTGTAACAGTAGCTTTAACTGCAGATCTTACCTGCGTGCATCCGCGCCACCCAGCGTAGGCTTTAACTTAAAAGTTGTAATCGTGTCATCATCATCATCATCAGCCCGAAGACGTCCACTGCTGGACAAAGGCCTCCCCCTTAGAACGCCACAATGAACGACAACTTGCCACTTGCATCCACCGGTTTCCCGCTACTCTCACGATGTCGTCAGTCCACCTGGTGGGAGGCCTGCCAACGCTTCGTCTTCCGGTTCGTGGTCGCCACTCGAGGACTTTTCTCCCCCCAACGGTTATCTGTTCTTCGAGCGATGTGGCCTGCCCATTGCCACTTCAATTTGCATATTTTTCCAGCTATGTCAGTGACTTTAGTTCTTCGACGAATTTCCGTATTCCGGATTCTATCGCGCAAAGAAACCGTGTTGTAATCGTGTATCTTCGAATTAAAACGTCCTTGAGACACAGAAAAAATTTATAAAATAAGTATGTATGTCACTCACGTATTGATAGCCGAGTATGACTGTTTCGAACTAATCCATGGTTCCTTGTCAAGGAGAGTTCGAATGGAAAAACTACCGCGCCAGCCCTGTGGCCGTATTTTCTTTTGAGTAGATAAGTACTCGTAGATTTGAAGAGTCCTCTCCGCCTCATGTTAACGGAAGATGGAACTTAGAATAAGCTATGCAGTGACATATCGCTTGTCCTTATTGGTCATATAGGCCACTGAGACCCCCTCTTTTAATATTTTTTTCCTAACTAGTTCGTGCAAGAGGTTTATGAAGAAACAAAATGTTAAAGCATATTTTATCCCTGTTTAACATGGGGCCTCGACATGCAAATAAAGAAAGTCTCATTTTCGTCGTTTTAATTTAATTTCGTCCCCTTAAAATATTTTTGTGCTGTATTTGACAAGACCATTTAGCCTGCGGCTATGGCTGTGTGAATCAAAACAATTCGAATATATGTTACCATAGCCGAACCATTTTAATTAGAATCGGCAATGGAACCTTTTCCCAATAAACGACACAGTGACATCCTTGATAAGTAAAGCGATGGTTTACTGCGACAGGGTTATACAGTAGCTTGGTATTTTTTAAAACAAATTACGAGTAGTTTATTGCCATTTTCTTGATGGGCAAATATCTTATATCGTTAATAATCTTTGATATTTCAAATTGCATTGTAAGTAAATAAACGTTCGATTAAAAAAAACTATCAAATGCAATTCGGACTCGGGCACCGAGGATGCTGAACAAATTTGTAGGTATCAATGAATATCCAGTGTTACCAGAAACCTGTTCACGCTTGTTGTATGATTATGTACCAACTGTTTTAACCTATGTTTGACAGATAAATTATTTGTATTTGTGAGCAAAATGTACATAAGCAGTGCAAAATTTTAGTAAATTAAATTATTAAAAGAGATACAAAAACTTCTTCAACACTAGGGATAAGGGTTAATAAATAGTGTCACGAATTTTCTTGTATCCGCAAAAGGTGAAGTATAAAATTTTTATACATTCTTCAACCTTTTCAACTCAAACTAACTAAATGCAAAACTTTGTGCTAAGACGTCGACGACATTAAAAATACTCCAAAAGCTTAAAAAAGGGGTTTATATATTCCTAGAACTAAATCCTGACTCGAGATTCCATCTTTATGCAGTTTTATATTCAAAGCTTAAAAGCTTCAGAAGTCACATTTTATTAAAGTTTTATGGAACGAGATATACCATTTAAAACGTCTCGTGAGAGCTTATTCCAAAGGCAAAGTACTTTGATAACATTTAATTTGCACTTAGGAATAGTTTAGCATAAAGTTAGTATCCTTAGGGTAAGTTTTCGGTTACAAAATACGTCACGATCGCGTTCTCGTTAAAATCTTAATCTTAATTGGAAACACGAACAGCGCCTCTAGCGGAACGTTTGCGATGTTCGTGTATGTGTATAGAAATACAAATTGAAATTTTAACGCGAACGCGATCGAGACGTATTTTGTAACCGAAAACTTTCACTAAGGGCACAGTTGATTTTGCCACAGCTACAAAAGCAGACGCGTCAACATGATAACATGAACAATATTTTTGAAATTTATGCTTTGCTTGAGGAGGAGGAGGAAGAAGAATTTCTACTGCTTCTGAAAAAGACAAAGAAGAAGCGTCCGAGAAGCATGTTTTTTACAAAGGAGAAGTGAAGTTTGTTACGAAAGTTTCATAAAATGACAATTTTTGGTTGACTATTAAACTTTTATGTTTTTTATCTTCATTTCTATACATATAAAGAGGGGGAAAAAAATCCTCAAACAAATCCATTGTCAACCCGTGACGCACACCACGTAAGCGCCACGCTGGTTCGTCTAGGCTAGGGCTACTATGAAATTCGAAAATCGAAGTTCATGTCGTGCGGTCCCTCTGACACTTATATTATTTAATATGAGAGTGAGTGAGATGGTACGATACAAACTTCAATTTTCGATAGGCCCTCTGATGGCATGGCCGTTGGAGCCGAAAAGTTCTCGAATGGAGACCGTGGATCGACAAGCGCAGCGTAGGACGTCCACCAACGAGATGGACGGATGACCTGGATAAAGCTGCGGGTTCGCAGTGAATGCAAAGTGGTGGATAATTGGCGATAAAAAATAAAGAAAAACAATAAATTAATATCATGGGACACTTGACACCAATTGAACTAGGCCCAAACTAAGCAAAGCTTCTACTACGGATACTAGGCAACGGATAAACATACTTTATAGATAAACACATAATTAAATACATATTAAACATCCAAGACCCGAGAACAAACATTCGTATTATTCATAAAACTATCTGCCCCGGCCGGGAATCGAACCCAGGACCTCAAGCTTCGTAGCCAGTTTCTGTAACCACTTGGCCATCCGGTCGTCAAATTACAAATTTGCGACAAATTGCGAGGTTTACTGCAATTGACGCGTTTCTAAAAGCAGAAAAATCTTACGTATAAAGGAGGAGAGCGTCGAGAAATCTTACGAGGCCTTACATGAGGGTAGGAGGTCGAAAATGACCAAAATTATTGCCCTAACGTATTTATCTACACCCATATAGTAAATCCTCAATTATGCGTTCAAAAACCATAGGTAATGACCAGCATTACGACATTGGATTCTATTATGAACACGGCTGTATCTTAATGAGATTTCATACATCATTACAGCACGGGGGGGGGGGGCGCCGCGACCACGCGCTGCAGCAGGTCGTCGCGCGCGCAATGCAGGTCGTTCTCAATGGTTCTTGAACACATGATAGAGGATTTAATATATGGATATAGATAAAATATTGTGTGCAACTTAACGTAATTAGGCCTTAAAACACTCATGTGACCCTATTATGAAACTCGGCTACGCCTCGTTTCATAGCAAACAATAGACGGTCTTTTCGCGTAGCGGCGACCTCTTCCAGACAGCTGAATGTGCTTCCGAAATAACGGCCATGCTACGAAACTAAACTTGGCGAGGTCTACGGCGTAGCACTCCTCTTGGAAGCTTCGTAGCACTGTGCTACGAGACCTTTCTATGCTACTTTCTATACAATATTTTTTGATAATCAAACTGACGCAGTATTTAATGATAATGATATTTATTTACCTAGGACACTACTCCATTAAATACTCCCAGTATTAACCCAAGAACTTAGACCATCTTTCGACATGTGCTACGCGTCAGCTTTAAAAAAAATTGGCATTTTCACCATCTCTAAAAAAAATTAAATAAGGATGAGGGACAGAGGAGGTGACCCCCGCTCCGGGTCGCACTTAGTCCAGCGGGTCTCGTTGGCCATACAACGGGGCAATGCCGCTGGGGTAATGGGTACGTTTGGGCCAAGTACAGTCAAGGAATTTAATTCATGGGCCACCATGGAATCTTTTCAAAGGAAAAGTCATTACGACGTTCCTTGTTAATTTATGCGATGTCACTATGACGTTTACTGTGAAATGGTTCCATGGTGGCCAATGAATTAAACTCCTTGACCGTACGATGTGGACGGGTATTGAGTAGTTTTTAATTTATTTTATTTTTTTGTATTATTTTTTTTATGTGTATTTTATGATAAGACTGTCTGACATTGAATAAAGATATTTTATACATATTTTGTAACATTTAAATGAAACTTTTGTGGTACTTATCAAACAGTTATGTAGATCTTTACTAAACCGTGACATACATTTCACTATAATAGAGCCAAACCCCAAAACTCCTATTTGATACAATACACAACATGAAGTCAAACAAACAATGAGATCAAGTTACTAGTATTTAGTGTAAATTGTAACTTTGAACCACGCAACACGTTCAAACATGAAACAGGAAACAACTAAAAGGTGAAAAGTGGCTGAACCGGCAACTACGTTATGTAACGAAGCCAAACAACGGCTACAGAGAGACGGATGTAGGTAACTCAGGTTAAACGGGTAACTAAAACTCTACTACTCGTACCTACTTTGCCGCTCAGGGGCTATTGTCTACAGCCGCATTCATATTTATCTATCACTAGCGTTTACCCGCGGTTCGCACGCGTTAATCTGTAGTTACAGCAGTTGAATTGTAATTCCGAAATTTTATTAAATTCTCCTGGGAATTCCCTAAATTTACATCGTGGTTTTCATTGACGTTAAATTAAAACACCCATACTAAATTTCATGACTCTAAGCCCAGCGGTTATTAGTTCGAGATTTTATCCCTAGCCCGTGAAAAAATCGGGATAAAAGTAGCCTATGTGTTATTTCAGACGTCCAGCTACCTACATACCGAATTGGATGACTCTAAGCCTAGCGGTTGTAATTTAAAGATTTTATCCCTATCTCGTGGGAATATCGGGATACAAAGTATCCTATGTTTGAATCCAGGTTGTAAACTAAAGTAGTGTAATGATTGTGATTCCCAATGTGTTAAGCCGAGTTTAGACTTGCAAGAAAAATCCTGCAAGTTGCATTACATTGCGGCGCTCGATTGACCACTACAAACTCGTTGGCTTAGGTTGGTAAGTTATTTAGTTATTTTAATTTAATAGTAGTTTTAGCCCTATGGCTATTTCGTATTTTCTTAATATTTTCTTAATAAATAATAATTTATCAAGATAACAGAAGCATAGATAATAGACAGTCTCTCGCCAAAGAAAAATCTGAGATGGTCGTAGTAAAATAATGATAACTAGTTGGTTTAAAACATAATGAAGATCTATCTTCCCGTCTCCCAGTCGGTCTTTGGTTAGATGATTTCCTCAGACGGGATTAAACGGAAATACAAACATTCGTTTGTTCCGGCATGAAGCACTTGAGCTGACACGCGACCTGTGGTGACGAGAAAGGATTGAAATAATTTATAGACGTACCTAGTGAAATTATCTCTCGAAACTCCGCTCTGTCACGAAATTAATTATGTCTTTTAACTATCCAATGAAAAAAGTGATGCCATTGTTTCTTTTTCGGTGTAACTAATATTGAACTAGAGTAAAATTAAAAGTGCCACTATATCCCATACAAAAACTCTACTCCGTCACATTTTTCCGGGGACAAAAACAAGACAACGAAAAGAATTTTGACCCAAAAATCAATATTTATTATATAATCACTTTGACATGGAAAACTTTAGTTATAATTCTTTGAAATTCATCATCATCACCATCATTCTAGCCTTTATACGTCCCACTGCTGGACACTGGCCTCCTCTCAGAATGAGAGGGCTTGTGTTGTAGTTCTCACGCGAGCCCATTGCGGATTTGAAAAGTGATATTATCCTTGAAAATATTAATTCACAAACCAAACTTGCTTGGATATATGCCAATAGCAGCAAAATTTGTCCTCTGGTCAAATCAGAGGCATAACTTAATCATAAGTAAATAATATCTTTAACATGGACGATAAATAAGAAATGTGCGTCATTTCTAAAACAGTCAATAAGAATTCTTACATAATTGTAGCTCTAGGGCACGGAATTAAAAAACGGACCCGTGTGATCCAATAAAAATTTTTACTTGTTCTGAACAATGGTAGCCGAAGGCACAACCGAAGGCGAGGAAATGAATTTCCAATCGGGAGCTGATTTTTGCGAATAAAATAGATTACATTGTTGTAAGCGATAGATAAGTGGAACATATCGAACTCGAGTGCTCTCGCCACAAAAAACGGCACAGACTTGTGCACCGCTCTATAAAAAAATTTAGGTATAGCTAGCTAATATTAGGTATACATCATAGCTAAAATTTAGGTATACATCAAATTACGAAACTTTTGAGTTATTGCTGAACTAAAAGTTAGAAAACCCCCGACTTTGTCACTTCAAAGTTCAATATCTCAAAAACAGCTAAACCGATTTTGATGAAACGAGTCTAAGAACCATCGCCAGAAAACCTGCTTTCAAATAATAAAAAACGCATTCAAATCGGTCCACCCGCTTAGTAGCTACGGTGCCACAGACAGACACACGGACAGACACGCTTAGCGATCAAACTTATAACACCCCTCTTTTTGCGTCGGGGGTTAAAAACTGCGCTTCTCAACAAAAGGAAGTAAGTGAAGTGCTATGGAGATACGCTCTTTTGCTGGTGAACTTTTTCATGTTATTGTCACTGGACCGATTTGATTTTTCCAAGAAGTGATTGTTTGTCCCCCTTCCCTAGCTTTCTTTTGCAGTACCTAACGGCTACGGAACCCTACACTGAGCATGTTCCGACATACTCTTGACCGGTTTTGCTTTGACCGGCTTGGATACTGTGCATTCACACAACATAATACATGAAAACGATGCGATGTTTAATTCTAATGTTATGTATGAAAATTAGAAGTTGCTATTGAGAGAATTCTATGACTATTATAACCTTACCAACAAAAAGTTGGAATACCCCCGACTTTGTCACTTCAAAGTTTGATATCTCAAAAACGGCTGAACTGATTTTGATGAAGCATGAGAGAGAGAGAGAGAGAGAGAGAAACATTCATGTACACATATTCGATACACATACAAATACATTAGATGGAAATAATAAAAATAACATCGAATAGTATAAAGTGGGCCCCACTCAGCATAATTTTACAGCAAGCCGCAACGGTGTTTTTCAGTGGGACCCATTTAAAAACTAAAACGTGTCTAAGAACCATCGCTAGAACCCTGGTTTTAAATAAAAAAAACCGCATTCAAATCGGTCAACCCGTTTAAGAGCTATGGTGCCACAGACAGACACACATAAAACTTATAACACCCCTCTGTTTGCGTCGGGGGTTAATGAAGGCCAATTGAACTTAAATGATTACCGTAAATACCTACCGCTGCCGCATCTAACCCATTTCGTACCAAATAACATTGGCATAAACCGATGGAAAAGTTGTGACCCGTAACTTCTCGAAATTACTCCAAAAGTTCTGCTAATAAAAGTGTTCGAATCCATCTCTTTTTACTTAGTAACTTTGATTTGCAGGACGATTGATCCCTTTTGTTGGAATATAAATTTGTTATATTCAGCTTCGGCGGTATTTTAGTATCGTACCATGTGTGGTCTGGTCTTCGTCATCATCATCATCATCATCCCAGCATATTTACGAATCACTGCTGGGCACAGGCCTCTTCTCAGAATGAGAGGGTTTGGGCCATAGTTCCCACGCGGGCCCAGTTCGGATTGGGAGCTTCACACATACCTACCATTAAATTACTTCACAGGTATGTGCAGGTTTCCTCACGACGATTTACAAACGTAAACTGTCACTTCAAAATACCTTCAAATTTTATTTATTGGCAGTTTGTTGCATAGACCATCATAGATTAGATACCTATCATAAGCCGCGGGTGAGCAAAGGAATTGTTTATAGATCATTGATATGGACCTTCGCAAAGTTACATTATCATCATCAGCCTTTAGCAGTCCACTGCTGGATATAGGCCTCCCCCAATGAGCACCATTGCGCCCTGTCCTCGGCTCGAGGCATAAAACTTCTGCCAGCAGACTTTCGCACATCGTCACCACCGGGCCGTAGGGCGTCCTACACTATACGTTAGCCGAGACGCGGTCTCCACTCAAGAACTCGTTTACTCTACCAGTTGTCGGTTTTTCGACAGATATGACCAGCACACTGCCACTTCAATTTGCTAATTCTCTGTGCTATGTCGATGACCTTAGTTCTGTGTTGGAACTGTTGGAGAGTCTCGTTGCTAGGGGCTTTGAAGATGCTCAGGGCTAAACTTTTATGTAAAGGAAAAGGCAGCAAAGTAACGCCTGACTCAATAAATTAATCTTTGAACTTACCAAGTTACATCAATTTCCGAGACGTCAAGAAACGTCTCATTACTCACGAGTGAACGTTAAAAACGTGGAAATGATTTCACGCACTGATTATTGCATCGTGCTGTCGTGAATTGACGTGAAAGTCGTCATTTTATTCGCCCCATTACTTAAGGCAGAAATTATGCTGGAGCTCATGAATATGAATGGGGAACGAACGCTGTTTTGGGTTACGTAGTCAAAGTGGTGAAAACGGAACTGTTATAGTTTTGTCGTGTAGCTGGGTCAAAATTCTTTTCATTGTCTTGCTTTTGTCCCCTAAAAAATGGCACGGAGTTTTTTTTTATGGAACCTAGTGGCATTTTTAATTTTTCTCTAGTTAAATATTAGTTAACCCGAAAAAAACAAACATTGGCTCCACATTCTTTTTTATTTCTTAGAAGACATAAATAATATCGTGACAGAGTGGTCAGAAACAATGCAACGAAAATAATTTTGACCCAGCTATGTCTGAATTGGCTGACTATATTTTAAAGTCCTAAGGAAGAGCGTCGGAAGTTGTGTATAATGCGTTCGAGTTGGGAAACTACGAAAGTGCAATGTAGGATGATTGTTTTTCTGCGGGACAGCTAGAAGGCACTAGGAGTAGCTACAGGTCTTTGATTCAGGGATCCTTTTGCCAAATATAAGGGCCTACAATAGCTGATACAGTTCGCAAAGAGCGGGTGGACGCCTATTGAAAAATAATATGAAAGCCGTGGTGGCCTAGTGGTTTGACCTATCGCCTCTCAAGCAGAGGGTCGTGGGTTCGAAACCCGGCTCGCACCTCTGAGTTTTTCGAAATTCATGTGCGGAATTACATTTGAAATTTATCACGAGCTTTGCGGTGAAGGAAAACATCGTGAGGAAACCTGTATAAGCCTGCGAAGCGATTCAATGTGCGTGCGAAGTTCCCAATCCGCACTGGGCCCGCGTGGGAACTATGGCCCAAGCCCTCTTGTTCTGAGAGGAGGCCTGTGCCCAGCAGTGGGACGTATATGGGCTGGGATGAAGGATGAACAGCGCTAACTGCACGCGCGCGTGCGGCGGATTTTACCTGAGGGCCTACTCCGAAGTTCGAAAATCGAAGTTCGCATCGTACCGTCCCTCTCGCTCTCGTATTAAAAAGTATAAGTGTCAGAGGGACCGAACTACACGAACTTCGATTTTCTAATTTGGTAGTAGCCGTGCTGTACCCGCATGCTCCGCTTCGTAGGCCCGCGCTGGCTAGCGTAGGCCCTAAGAGCGTTTTCACATTATCCGATCCGATATCGGATTGGATAATGTGAAAACGCTCTAAAACTTTGAAGTGAACATTTTTGTTACTGTGTAGTAAATGTGTTTTTTTTATACATTGTGTAACGAATTTAAAAGAAAAATTATCTCAGCTGTGTAGACTTTACACGTTAACGAGTAAGTAGTGGTCGACTCAAATAACTAATTTATTATAGAATATTTGTCGCATTTTAATACAGAACCCTGCTCTGCGCATGGCCCGACACGCACTTCGCTGGTTTTATTTCACCCTAGTTTAAACTGCATGACCTTTTGCGTTTCTAGTGGGCGTGCATAAGTGTTTGACTTTAGAAGAATGCTTGAAGTTTATACCTATAACAACATAAGACATTATAGCCTTTATTTTGACGACCAGATGGCCAAATGGTTAAACAACCTGAGGCAACGAAGCTTGAGGTCCCGGGTTCGACCCCCGGTCTAGGCCGATATTTTTATGAATATACGTATATTTTCTCTCGGGTCTTGGATGTTTAATATGTATTTACGAGTAAGTGGTTATGTAGCATAAGATCTAAAATCAAATGTCATAAGTTCGTTTTTCATACGATCAAAATATATACGGTCAAATTGCATAACGTACGATAATAATAACTTCATTTATCATAAATTCAAAAATTCTACGGTCTAAATTGATAACGTTTGTAATCTATACTGCTCACTATGCATAACGTTCAAAATACATGAAGTCAAATTACATTATTATTTATTCGTATTTTTCATGAAGCGTTTTATAATGTTCGCGTTTATTTTTATCAGTTGCATATAATAATATTTCCAGCAGCATTAGGCAACCCACGCCTGATGTCGACGGAGCCCCGCTTCGCGGGGCTCCTATTTCTGGGCGGTCTGCCTTTCGGGCATCTGAAGATATCTAACGAACCTAACCTACCTATTAATATGTAATAATGTGGACACTAAGGGGTAACGATTTGTTAGAATAATGATTTCGAGTAAATACCTATATAACAAATATTATTTATTTAGGCTTTCGACATTCCAGACGTATGTGTATCAAGTTTATGACAAATAATATTATTCATTTTGTACTTCGATATTATATTCATTCGACCAGTCGTGTCGTGTTGTATGTATTTCGAACGTGATTCATTTAGGCTTTCGACATTCTAGACGTATGCGTATCAAGCTTATGACATTTGATTTTAGATGTTATGCTACGTAACCATTTAGGTACTTATGTATTTATCTACATAAGTATGTTTATCCGTTGGATAGTATCCTAGTACAAGCTTTGCTTAGTTTGGGACTAGGTAATTGTTACCAAGTTTCCCATGATATTTATTTATTACTACTATTCATTTATTTTGCACATATACTAAAGTTAAAAATAATATACAAGTTGAAGTGGCAAGGGCAGGCGGACAGGCCACATCATGCGACAAACATATAAACGTTAGGGATGAAAGTTCTCGAGTGGCGTCCACGAAGCGTTGGCATGCCTCCCACTAGATGACTAGATGGACTGACGACATCGTGAGTGTTGCGGCCAACCGGTGGATGCAAGTGGCGAGTTGTTCATTGTAGTGTTCTAAGGTGGAGGCCTTTGTTCAGCAGTGGACGTCTTCCGACTGATGATGATGATGATGACTTCAGTTCGGGTTGCCAAACGCCTTGTTTTCCCAAAACATGTCCTGTTTTTTGGAGTGTCCTGGATAGTTTTAAGAAGCCTCCTGGGTTCTTAAGCGCCCCTATAAGGTCATGGTCGTGCGACATTTTTTTTTCTACATACGTATTAATTGAAACATTGCTCTTAGGTTACAGCGCCCTATTTTCAAAACGAATTGTCCTGGGTCCGCCAACATCAAATCCATTTTTTTTGAAATTGTAATCGGAACCCCTAGCTTGAATAGTACTTTCTAACTTATCGCTCAGTTCTTTTGTAAATGATTAGCTTAATAATCCCGCTGCTTCAATAACCCGTGACAATTTTGGAAGTTCGCCTACTTGATAATCCTCAAAGATATTGTCTACCATAAATTAAGTCTCTGTCTACACAGCACATTCTCTTCATAGTGCAAAACATTCAGTGATATGATATTATAAACCTAATTTCTAATTCTTGAGGTGCCCACACTAGTTCTGCTGACAAAAATAGATAGTTTACCGAATAAAGTATTGAAACTTACTTACACAAAGGAATTGCACATGGATAAAATAAAAATATATTCCGGTTATCGAATCCGAATGTAATAAACGATATGAAATCGTCCAATGAACCATGAAAATCCCTACACCGACATTCGTTGACATGTCTTTGTGATATCACAAAGATTTATTTTATTAAATTTTTTTTCGGAATTTCGGGAACAATAACGTTCCTTTCAAAGAATTAAACCATAATATTCTCAAAATTCATTAAAACGTACAAGTAAATCTTTTAGAAAATCTTATTGTATTTATTGAAACAATGATAGTAAAGAGCTGGAAATGTTTACAAAAAACTGTTCACAAATGTTTAAGTACAACGAAACTGTTCTATGGAAATTTTGTTATTCTAATCAGGAGGAAGCAATCCAGCCAGTATCATCTTTTGTCTCTTGGCCTCTTCCTTTGCTTTTCGTTCAGCCTCCTTCCTCTCCTGTTCCTCTCTTTCCTCTTGAGCCTTAGCCATCGCCATCGCAGCCAGCGTCTTCTGATCCAACTTGAAGAAGTTGATCGGCTCTTTCACCATCCTTTCATCTTTAGCGTTCATGTTTTCTATAAACTTCACGTAGTTGAAGGTCCCGTCTTCGACGTTGTAAGTTTTGTCTTTTATAGCGAGTCTTACCCAATCCACGAACTCGGCTTCTTGAAGCGTCTCCCCCCAATTGAAGAGCTGTTCTTTAAGAAATTCCAAGTCGCATATCCCTGTCTCTTCATCATCATGGGCTAAGTCGCCCATGGCTTTAGTGACTGCTACTTCGAAGTCATCTCCCCAGCCTAATTTTGCTTCTATCATGAACAACCACTCGTGGTATTCGACGGTATCGACCAAATCGTCTTCTAAAAACATCACGAACAACTGCTGCACCTCTTCACCTTTCGGGTTGAATCCCAGTTTTCTCAGCATTATTGGAATGACTGAGAGAGGCAACTGAGGATAAAATAAATTGGTTTAGTTTTTCAGTACGCTAATATTAGCATTACCTGTAACCATGTATAAATAAATAAATAAATAAATAAATAAATAAATCTTTATTCAAAATACTTTCTTACAAAGTAATACAATTTATCTAGTAGACTTAAAAGGAAAAAGTAACACATGATGCCTGAACTAGGATAATCCTGTGTTTCAGGCAAGAAAAATTAAAATTACATTAATGTCTAAAAAATTAACACTTGCATAAAATTAAACAAATCTTGATTTTAATACCTAAGGTGAATTATAAAATGTAACATTATGGTATTTGTCATTATATGTACCTACCTATCTACAAAAGAAAATAAAAATGTTTTTATTTAAGAACAGTCAACAATTTCTCTGTATCTTCGTAAGATAACTTTTGGAGTTCTTCTTGGAGGGTTTTCTTAGCACGTGAGTAACTAAGTGAAAATATGTCCCATTTGGCGTTTAATCTGTTGTAGAGAAAAGGCTCTAGGAAAACGTAAAATCTAGAAGAGAAGGCATGTTTTTTCTTCCCCATATTGTATGTTTGAACGTAGCTGAAATTTAAACTAAATTTTCAGCTAGTTATTATAAAATTGACACGAAACTTGGCATTTGTGCATAGTTCTGATGACAATAGAATAATATGGTACCATTACCATCGAGCTGATCTGATTATGGAGCCAGAAGCTAGGCACTGGAAGTCTTAGACAAAGCACTACCCGTGTTTGGGCTTGTTATCTAGAATAGGGAGTTTTGAAAATAATCTGTGACGTTCACTTTTTTTTAAGTGCAAAATAAATAAGTGATGGCATGTTGACACCTTGACACATTAGTTTCGGATATAAGAAGAGGTGGTAATACATTATTAAGTAGGTAGTTACGTCCTTTCGTGAATCTAATTTAATTTATTTATGGTCGGACAAAGTTACAAACACACAGCTAATTATGTATTCATCATCATCATCATTCCAGCCATCATTCCAGAAAACATTCCCACAGCTGGGCATAGGCCTCCTTTCAGCATGAGCGGACTTGGGTCACATATTGGGTCATAGTTCCCACGCGGGCCTAGTGCGAATTGTGAACTTCACACACACGTACGGCATACACCACTGATTTACTTCGCAGTTTGGTGCAGGTTTCCCCACGATGTTTTCCTGCACCGTGCAGCTCGTGATAAACGTCAAATGTAATTTCACATATATGGATTTCGAAAAACTCAGAGATGCGAGTGGGTTTGAACCCACGATCCTCTGCTTAAGAGAACAAAAGTCAAGCCACTAGGCCACCACGGCTTTTGCATTGCATCCTCTTTAAAATGCATAGCGAGTCGTGTTTCGAAGGTATTTCCGTCGGCTCAGACCCTATACTTCGTGTCTTGCCGTCCCGCTGATTAGGTATATTATTTAATACGAGAGTGAGAGGGAAATTTCGTAATAGCCCCCCCTCGCTGAGACGTGTGAGTGTCATATCATTTATAATCCCCATAACACGCAAAGTACTTCTTCATCTACTTGAGGACACCGAGCGCTAAAATTAGGTTAAGTAATTATGCCGTACTAGTTATAATCTGGAGTGTGGTAATATATGCATTTTCTTGGCAAAGTACGAGTAACCGTAGCGTGGTTAAATTTCAAACGAGATTAGTAACTTTAGAATGATTTGGTTACGTTGAGAGTGGTTTGGTCTAATTACTTCGAGTAAGCTTGTAAAGGGTTTTAGCGTGTTTCTTGCGTGAAATTGCTACGATTTGTTTTGGAATAGGTAGATAATTGAGTGATGAATGGGAAAGTTATTTTTTTTTTCATCGTACCGAAACTAAAATATGCGAAAAAGCCGTAAGTAGCAGTAATTTTGATCTTTGCCTTTCAAGCTGAGACACAACCAGCGACATTTAGGGCGAACTGATGGTGATGAGCAAGATAGCCGCGTTAGTTCTGTTTTTTGCCACATTGTTATACTGTACAGTTTGCCAGTTAACCCAGGGGTTGATGTCATTTTGGAGAATGATGTTACCGATGTATTGTAATAGGAAAGAAAGAATAAAACTAGATTACTAGGGGCGGTTTCAGACTAGCATTTTTTCTGCGCGAATATACGGTCGTTTTTGGGATACCCAACCGCTTGGATTAAGAGCGTTTATACCTGCTGAGCTGGCAACGTTGCATTTTTAGGGTTCCGTAGTCAAAATGGCAAAAAGAGATATAGTTTCGCCATGTCTGTCTGTCTGTCTGTCTGTCCATCCGCGGCTTTGCTCAGGGACTATCAATGCTAGAAAGCTGTAATTTTGCAAGAATATATATGTGAGCTATGCCAACAAAATGGTAAATAAGAAATCAAAAAAAAAAAGTTTGTAGTACCTCCCATAGACGTAAAGTGGGGGTGATTTTTTTTCTCATCCAATCTTGTAGCGTGGGGTATCGATGGATAGGTCTTTTAAAACCACAAGGGTTTTTCGATTCAGTGATTTGTTTGCAAAATATTCAACTATAAAGTGCAAATTTTAACTAAAATCGAGCGTTCCCCCCCCTCTAAAATTTAAAACGGTGGGTGGAAAAATTTGAAAAAATTCAGGATGGTTGTAAGTATATCAAACTTACAAGGAAAACTATAACGGTTAAGGTGTCTGGAGAATTATTACTATTATTAGTAGTTTAAAAAAGAGTATGAATGTTGGAATATTTCGTACAAAATACGAAATCCTGGGTCAATTAGCTGACATGAGGGCCTTCATGGGGCCTTGTCGGCTGATAGAGACCTCAGGAGACCCCAGAGCTAGCGCTTACCTCTCCCAGCGAATTTCTCTGACTGTACAGAGAGGTAATGCCGCCAGTGTGTTGGGTTGGGGGGTCTATGCCGCAGGAGGGCCTCTTAGATGGTGTTTTCTTTTTATAGTACTTTTATAGTTCCTATCATATTGTTGTATCTCCTGTTGTGAATAAATAATATTTTGGTTACGAACCCTTAGAAAAATATTACTTTATTTTTTCGTAATGGCTACGGAACCCTATTTCGGGCGTGTCCGACACGCTCTTGGCCGGTTTTTGTTGGTTTTTCTCGATTATCCCATAAAAATTGAATGAAAATTAAAAATGTGGTCTGACATAACTTTTCTAAATATATAAGTTAATGTGTACTCAATAATTATTCGTGATAGAGTTTTATATATTCTTTAAAAACGAATTAATGTTTATTAACGGTTTTTAAAGAAAATAAAAGTCTATAACGAATAATTATTGGAGTAGACACATCAACTTATGTATTAAGAAGAGTTCTATCAGACCACATTTTTAATTTTCATTTAATTTTTATGGAATAATCGAGAAAAACTAACAAAAATGCAACGTTGCCAGCTCAGCAGGTACTTACCTATAAACGCTGCACTCTTAACACGTTCGCGCGTACGCCCAAAATTTTCGGTCAATGCGATATCGCACAACTTTTTCCATACAATGAGACGTCACGTCATTACAAGTTGAGCTTTGACTGTATACAGAAATAATTAGCGTTACGGCGCATGCGGAATTAATCGTCACCGTTTATAGACGTTCTACCGTACAACTGATATTGTAATTATACATATTCTTAACAACGTCATATCACGACAATATTATCGAATCGTCAAATGACGTTGTGTCATATAGTGACGTAACATAATACTACAATAACGTAGCAACGTCATATTACGGCAACATGATCGAAACGTCAATTGACGTAGTGTCACAATGCGATGTAACGTTATACTAAAAGAATAAAGCAACGTCATATTACGGCAACAAGATCGAACCGTTAAATGACGTTGTGTCACAAAATCATGCTACATTATAAAATAAGAATATATCAACGTCACATTACGGCAGCCATATCATACTGGCAAATGGCTTTTTCTTGTTTTAAATGGATAAAAAACTGCAAGCACGTAATAAATGCTTCTATGCATGTCTTCGAGGAAGTTCAATCATCTCGAGAAACATTACATGACCCTATATATTGATGACGGGTAGTTTGGATCAGATGCAGACTACATCCCAGGACGAGACGACGGTTCCATCCAGCGCAAGCAGCGTTAGTAACGTCTCCGTAGGTGCACCAATCACAGCAATGTCTTTCCAGCAAGTCGGCCACAAACCAAAGCAGCGAAGTCTCTGACTCGGCTAGTGTTATAGATAAGACTGTATATGCATCTTCCAGTTCGGACAGTATTTTTGACAATCGTTTGGCACTGAAGCCTAACAAGTATCAAAATAAACAATAGCCCAAGAAGCCAAGGCCAAGACATGACGTACTCGGGAAGTGTGATGATGATACACTAACTATATCGGTAGCATCTGCGATTTTAGATAGTCTTAGAATTGACTTTACCTCAGAGATTATCTCACTACCACAAGACCCGGCTGAACTGCAACCAGACATAAGTAGATTTGGAAAAAGCTCTTACACAATAACTTTGCTACCTGAACAGGAATCAAACTGAAAATACCCTAACAGCGTCATTTTTACTCCTTGAACAAGAACCAAGCTCGGAAATTATTGATGATAGTGAGGTTTCACATCCAACACCGCCATATCCTGGAAATAAAGAAGGTAACCAGCTCTCTAATTTTTATCATCGGGAGATCATCGTAGACATCTTCTTTTACTAGATACTGCAGCATCATGCTCTCAGCAACCGGTAATGAATGGTAACGAACTGATACTACGAGATGTATGTTGTAGTTGTAGCTTAGCCAATTTATCTTGTATTTCATTAATGAAATATAAAGATAAATTGAGCTCGGTCCTTCCCCGGTGCTTGTGCCTGTGGAGATCCTTGATCTGTTTCCATCATTTCAGGGTACGGTGTTGATACTGGAGAACTGTCGTTAACGGTTGCTAAGAGCATGATGCTGCAGTATCTAGTAAAAGAAGATGGCTAGGATGATCTCCCGATGATAAAAATAGAGAGCTGGTTAACTTTTTTACTTCCAGAATATGGTGGGTGGTGTTTGATGTGAAACTTCACTACCAATCAATAATTTCAGAACTTGGTTCCTATTCAGGGAGTAAAAATGAAGCTGTCAGGGTATTTTTAGAGTTTGATTCCTGTTCAGGTAGCAAAGTTATTCTGTAAGAGTTTTTTCTAAATCTATGTCTGGTTGCAGTTCAGCCGGGTCTTGTGGTAGTGAGATAGACTCTAAAGTAAAGTAATTTCCTAAGACTCTATTATAATATTAGATGATACCGATATGTTAGTTCATCCTCATACTTACCGAGTACTTCATGCCTTGGTTTCTTGGGTTGTTGTTTATTTTGATATTTAGTTCGGCTTCAGCGCCAAAACTGTCAAAAATACTGTCTGAACTGGAGGATGCGTCTCATCTATAACATTCTAGCCGAGTCAGAGTCTTTGCTGCTTTGGTAGTTTGTGGCTGACTTGCTGGAAAGACGTTGCTGTTATTGGTGCACCTACAGAAATATTACCAATGCTGCTCGCGCTGGAACCTTCGTCTCCTCCTGGGTTACAACCCATGTCTGCATCTAAGCTAAAACTACCCGTCATCACTTTAAGGGTCAGGTGATGTTTCTCGAGATGATTGAACTTCCTCGAAGACTTGCACAGAAGCATTTTACATGCTCGTAGTTTTTTATTAATCTAAAAGAAGAAAAAGCTCTCAAATCAATTGAGGATAATAATATCTAGCAGTATTATTCATAATACTATCACAGCAAGAACTACACACATATACTTTACGAAATTACTCGTTTAGATGTGAGAAATAAGTCGGTAATTGAGTTAGAACCATAGCATCTAAATTCCCTAAAAACTCACTAAACACAATAAAAAAACCCATCCGAGTAAAAGTTTACATCACTAAGAATGTAAAATATAACAAAAATATACTATTATTCATACAAAAATATTGAAATAATACTAAAGCTGCGTGGACAAATTCGTTGCTGAATCAACCTGCCGCGACCAGCGCGAGCGCGTCCTCCGTCACGTGAACAGGATGACTGAATGTATAGGCGCGGGAACAAAATACAGCGTCCACCGACGTTGTGCGTCTGTGAGTAGTCACATTTAAGAGCGTGTGCGTCGCCTCTTTTGGAGTCAAAAAATGTTATACTATGTGGCGCAAGATTTTTGGTAATTTAATATGATACGGCGCAAGGATGGAACTACTGCAATTTATTATGAACACCGAACGTCCGACCACGTAGTTCCTTTAACGTTTTTATAAAGTCTGACGTGATTAGACTATGTGTCACAACGCATAGTACCCTATTTGTCGGATATTGACGGTGGTCACGCGAACGTGTTAAGCTAACGCGCGTGTCGTGTACGCGCGTATTCCTGTACCCTTAGTGTAAGTTTTCGGTTACAAAATACGTCTCGATCGCGTTCGCGTTAAAATCTCAATTTGTATGGAAACACGAACATCGCAAACGTTCCGCTAGAGGCGCTGTTCGTGTTTGTATACAAATCGAGATTATAACGCGAACGCGATCGATGCGTATTTTGTAACCGAAAACTTACACTAAGGGCACTGCGTGTTCAACACTCGAAGAAAACAAAACCGCACCAATAGGTACCTACGCGCGTCTAAAAACGAGCTTATACTCGTACGCGCAAATAAAACGCTATCTGTAACTGCTCTAGTTCTATGCGTAAACGTCGGCATTTACCAGTGGAAACCATAATCTGATTCAATAAAGCGCCTAAACTTAAAACTGTTGCCTGTTCTATAGGTACCTTTTCAGTGCCCTCCTCATCATGAGCTCTGAATATCTCCTTGTATCGCGCCAAGTCCTCAGTGGTGAAGCAGGCTGGTGGTGGTGGGATCTTCTTGGGTTTCGGTGGAGGGCCACTGGTTGCTGCTTTCGCTGCGGCTGCTTTTCCGCCTTTTGCATCCTTGCCTTTTTTTGGTGGCATTTTTCCTACAGATAATCCTTCCTTTTAGACAATTTTGGTGGCTTCAAGAAGTTTTGGGGTAAATTAACATGCCCGGCAAGTTACCGACTTTAATTTTGCGTGTAGTTACCAGCTCTATTTACTTGGAAAACAAAAATTGTATGTGCATTTGTACCATGTTGGAATTGTGGTGAAATGAGAGTTGATTGTTATTGTGGCAGTTTGAAAGATGTCAAAAAATGTCTTGAGACATCTATTCTCTTTGGTTTTATATAGTTATTTCTCAGAGTTGCTTAAATACCTACACCTCATTTATATCGTATAAAACCGGCCAAGAGCGTGTCGTACACGCCCAGGATAGGATTCTGTAGCCATTACGAAAAAAAAAAACAAACTGTTTGAAAAAATATGAAAAAATCCAAATGGTAGTAAATATATCAAATTTACAAGGAAAATTACAGCGGCTAAGATTGCTTAAGAATTATTTACTAATAAGTTTCCTTGTAAATTTGATATATTTACTACCATTCGAATTTTTTTTTAATTTTTTCACCCTACAGTTTAGTTTTTAGAGGGAGGGGGACGCTCAATTTCAATGAAAATTTGCACTTTAAAGTTGAATATTTATATTTCGCTACAGATCACTGAATAGAAAAATTGTCTTAGCACACCCCCAATGGTTTAAAAAGACCTATCCATCGATACCCCACAATATAGGTGTACCTACTACTGTCGGCACATTATATTTCTAAGTTATAATTAACTAATAATTTTATAACTTAATGTACTGAACCTATATACCTAATAGGTATGACGTCAAACTGTTGAAAAAGTACTTAACTAATAAAAATTCAATTGAAATAGTACATTGTGTCTTAAGGGCAGTAAATAAGGAATTACGAACGAGAGTTTATTAGAAGCCCAAATTTTAGCCTTTAATGAGTAGATGTTCGTAATTCTAGTACCGCCCGTGCGACATACAATGTTTTTCATCACATTTGCGAGTAAAATTGTATATTTGTAAAAGAAAAACTAAAAATATTTTTTTAAATTTGCTGATACCGCTGATTGCGCTCTTGGCAATGCCAGCTCTGCGCCGCCCTCCCCCTCTGCAGCATGCGCCCGACGTGCGCGTGCTCCTGCAACACGTAGCCTGCATGTTACGACACTGTTTACGAGCAAGTGTGATGAAAATAGAGTTTACATAATTATTTATTGTCAGGTCATAAAATCCTCGACCTTTTGTTCTTGTCATGAAACCCAAGGTCGGTAAATGTAATACCGCTGCGCGGGCTCCTGCTGTCCGACTTGCAGGAGGACCTCGCGCTCGCACGTCAGGCGCATGCTGCGGAGGAGGAGGGGCGGGAAACTGGCGCTGCCAAGATCGCAGCCAGCGGTATCGGCAATTTTTGAAAAAATATTAGTATTTTTTTACAAATATACAATATTACTCGCAAATGTGATGAAAAACATTGAGTGTCGCACGGGTAACGTGGTACTAGAATTACGAACATCGACTCATCAAAGACCTCAGTCTTCGACTTCGGGCTTCTAAAAGAAGCTCGTTAGTAATTCCTTATTTACCGCCCTTTAGACACAATGTACTAAAATGGCTGGACTGTGATGGACGCAACCTGTGTAATATGGTATTTATGGGACACGGACAATACAGACAACCGGTACCGATAAAGCCACAGGATAAAGTTTACCTATCTTGTTTATTTCGGTCTGCAAGGCAACCAGATCCAAAATGAGTAGGCGCTAAATGTACCCAAACGTAATTGTATTAGCATCCGAAATTCCCGCCAACATTAGTGGTATTATACATAACGTTTCGAAACCGGAACTCATCAGGCAACGGCCAATGAAACCGCGGCAAACAGCCGGCCCCACCAACTCGAGCGGAAAATAGTGTCCAGCCGTTTCCGAACGAAAACGATTCCACTAACAACCTTAATTAGACCCCTCAGAGTGCCACAGATAGTACTAAACGCGTGTCAAACTAAACTGGTATTGGCTTTCGAACTTTGCGGTGCAATAATTTGATCCCCCGTCGTATAACGCGCTCCATTTCGGGTCTAAAAACAGTGTTATTGCCCAGAAAGGTGGCGAAAATGTCAATAAACGAAACCCTAATTGCTCTTAGGTGACAAAAACGT
This sequence comes from Choristoneura fumiferana, assembly GCF_025370935.1. Lineage (NCBI taxonomy): Eukaryota > Metazoa > Arthropoda > Insecta > Lepidoptera > Tortricidae > Choristoneura > Choristoneura fumiferana. The sequence goes on along the minus strand of NC_133479.1, from coordinate 16,522,902 downwards.
AATGGTCTCGCGAACTCGATTTAACAACTCTTTTCCGTCGCAATAAAGCTAAATTGTTTGGCGCGGCGTCATCGGGAAATATTACATTTATAAAAATAAAACAGCGAGCGCTGTTCCACTTTAGAGCACAATAAAGTTAAAAGCAATTTTAATGAATCCATTTGGCATTAACCGTCTTTTATGTTGGTGGAACTGTCGTGCACGTGTAGTGTGGCCACATTGGCTCGCCATAATAAAGCAAGAAGCCTTTTACAGTGTCTATTTATAGCTGCTGTGCGGAAAGAGGAACAAAGGGTTTATCTGAAAAATTACTCTTTTGTTTCATATACAATTAAACTAGGTTTGTATAAGTCATCAAAGAGATTAGAACTGAAGCGTAGGTTTAGAAACAGTTATAATGTGACTAATGCTCTGCATATTTTACAGGATCATCAACAACAACAGCGTTACAACGGGAAGGGCTTCGATGCATAAGTCTTTAACCATGTTTCAGCTGCCAAGTTTCATCGCCGCACTAGGTACTCAGCGAATAATTAGTTACCATTAACACGTTCAATGTATGGTACTCTTCCATCTACCCCTCTGGTTTTCTACCTTGTATAATTTTTAATTTGGTATTTCAATATCGATTTTAGGTGCTCAATCAATAAAGATTGTTTGTATTGTATTGCAAACGCTCTAGACAGTATTTTTTTGCCTCGTACACCGCCGTTTAAAATTTAGAACGGAATGGTGACAACTTGGCAAGGAGATTTTCTAAATCTTTACGACATAGGTGCCTTTTAAAGGCGAATGTACTATTTCTGGCAACACACCGGCAGCCGCAATGCTGTAGATGTCCATGGGCGGTGGTGATCACTTGACTTCATGTGACTGGACTGGAGTGTAAAAATACCACATTCAAGATACATACACCATGTACCTATAACACTTCCCACGTCCCTTGTCACTTGACATTGTGAGATTTTACGTCATCCAATAAGCATTGCTATAGATCAGTGGTGGACTTTCTTGAAAGGGGGCCAAAGAGTGGCAGATATTTTAGAGGAGGGCCAGAATTAAACAAAAAATATTTTTAATTGAATTTTTTAATCACCTTACCTCTACTCTCTGCTACACGTTTAGTCTAGCTGACTCCTTTACCTTTACTTTTCTATTTTATATTAAGTACAGTGCGATCAAAATAATATTATTTATCGCGGGCCATGCAGGTACGCAGTGGCGTAGCTAGGCGTGGGCGGAGTGGGCCCTCGCCCACGGCCTCGCACTTAAAAGGGCCGAAAAACGAGGCCTCTTTGAATGCGATGCGACCATAGAAAAGGGGCCTCGCTGATACGACTTCGTCCACGTCTACATTAGTCCACGCTACGCCACTGACTGTACGTATCAAAAGGAACAGGATAATAAACGGGATAGTTTAGTGTAAATTAACTAAAAGAATTTCCTTGCTCACCCGCGACCTTACGATCGCTAACCCTTAAATTGGCAAGAGTAAAAAAATACAAAAACAAGTGATACAGTATCATACCTTTATTTAATACCGTCTTAAGGTCTGCAGAAAAATGAAAAAAAAAATCTAGCATTAATGGTTTTTCAGAAAATCTATGTACATCACCATGCACATTGCCAATTCAATAAGAACAAAGTAACATTATTTTGTGTACACGCTGGTTACCGCTGCTAATCAGGCAGTAAACTTTTATATAAAAAAAAACCTAAATTATTTTAAAAAAACATCATTTATACTTGGTTTTGGTATATTTGGTATAGGTATTTTAACTAAATGTAAACAAAACACCGTCAATTGGTGTCTTTAATATTGAAATTTCCCCATTAAACTATCTAAACATACTATCTGTATTGAAATACACTAGTCTAGTTAGTATTACAATGATAGACAAGTAAAATGTTTAAACCCTTGAATGTGACAAATCTAGCAACTGAAGTTTGTTAACATTTAGTTAAATACTCGTACCTATCCAAATCAAATATAGTGTGGACCTGTCGAAAGCAATTTCGTGTTTTCGTTTTTCCAACAGCGGTAAAAAAGGGGCATATATGAGTTGCTCTGAAGATGAGCTCTGGTTGAGTTCGAAACGCGCTCAAGTGTAGATGGCGTGGCTATGGATTGCATAGAGTTTAATGTGGGCAAAGCATCATAATAATTAACTGTGGATGGCCAGGGCAGAACTTTTTCTCTAATGGGTGAAAGAAGCATCGTGCATGCTTTCAGAATTCAATCGGTTTTGGATATACATATATATTTATCAACCTCATACTCATCCAATAAGCAGTGTAGCAAATTTAAACGTTCCAAAGAAGAGTTTAGAGAAGGTGCATCAGAGCTATCATCAGAATCGAATTGTGGCGGTGCGTGCGGTTTAATTTCCTCGTCCGGATTAGAGCCACAATCATAACATGCATTTTCTACGAGAATTAAAGCTAAAATCTTATGCGGTCGACTTTATGTTAAGCACTGCAGACAAAGAAAGAAAAGCATACTGTTTAAAAAGATTTAAAATAAACAAGGGGACGTAAAATCGTTAATTTGAAATCAAAAAAATGTACAGGGAACTTGGTAATGTACACCGTGGTTACCGAAGTTAATTCACCTTGTAGTTGGCAACGTACATGGTGGTTACCGTAGTTGAATGTAAGTACTTCTTCACAAACTTGGCGACGGTAACCGTGGTGTACGTTCTAATTTAACAGTGATTATCGTTGTTATCATGCTGAATGTACACAAAAGAACCAATTGTTCGTATACTTTAGCATTTTCTCATAAAACACAAAACATAATAAGCATAACTTGCATAGAAAAAAGTTGAAATTTTTTAATAAACCTTTCCCTAGGTACTAAAATGCGACGCCGCGTTGAACTTATTTTTGACACTGACGTTAATTTGAAATTATTGCCAAGTCACATATTTTTTCAACCATTCATCATAAAATTATTTAGTAGTTTTTAGCCATAAAAGTTTCGAAAAATATATATATTGATGATAGGATTTTTTATTAACTAACGTACACGGTGATGCACAGTGCCAATTTAAGGGCTAAGCTTATGCAAAATATGTGCAAAATAATTCTTCAATAAGTGCTATACAATGACGTACTTGGCGTTCTATGATCACGAAGATAAGGATGACATTTCCTTGGATGTTTGAGGACATTACTTTTCTACGCGAAAACTGTCATTTAATAATGAATGATCGTGAGTCGTTTGAAACCCTTAGAGCTGCTCCGCAAGGCTACTACGAAACTCTAAACTAGGAGTTCGTGTCGTGCGGTCCCTCTGACACGCATACTATTTAATACGAGAGCGAGAGGGACCGCACGACACGAACCTCGAGTTTCGAGTTTCGTAGTAGCCCAGCTGCTCGGCAGCATTCGATCAAAGTAATTCAGGCATCTGTCAAAAGATGGCGTATGTTGAGCTAGTTATCTTGGTATTGTACTATTTAATTACGGTCGGTGTGAACATGCGCGTAAAATGTAAACTATAAATTAGGGATTTGCTTTAGTTAATGTGCGTAATTTGATTATGATCAATACACTAAACATGTCTTATTTTTTTAGTTTTTCTTTTTATAGTTTTAGCTTACAAAATAAATGTGATAAGGATAAAAATAGAATCGATTTTTTGATCGAATGTGGCAAGTGAATCGATTCTTATTTCTTAACTAATCACCATTTCTGAACGAGCTACAAACGAACGAAGTGACGCCAATTTTTGACAGAAGTTACTTATTTATACTATACTATACTAATGAATGACTGCCACTGCCATTCCGCGTTAATTTCGTAAAAGTATTTAATTTAGTAGGTATTTTGAATAAATATAACTGAAAACTAGAGAATAATCACGATGGTCGCGAGAGTGGCGGGCGTTTTCGATGAGAAACTCACTGGAGAGATCGCCAATTCCAAAATTTTGGTTGTAGGCGCCGGCGGTATAGGTTGTGAAATTTTGAAGAATCTCGTCTTAACCGGCTTTCCTTACATTGAAATCGTGAGTAAATCAGTGGTTAGCTTGTTTATTTTTACTTTGGTGTGGTCTTAACGTGTTTCTTGTTTTAGATTGATCTCGATACTATTGACGTAAGCAATTTGAATCGTCAATTTCTGTTTCACAAAGAGCATGTTGGGAAATCGAAGGCTCAGGTAGCGAAGGATAGTGCCCTCAGCTTCAATCCTAACGTGAACATAATAGCGCATCACGACAGCGTCATCAGGTAAACATATAGTTCAATACAATACTGTTATGTTTATAACCCTAAAATTAAGGATACGGATATTGTAAACAAGAGGTGTATATGCTTATCATCTTACCTAATAGTTTTGTCTATTGAAAGATTTTAATTATGATTAACATTCAATTGAAATAATTAAATAGGTAACAATATAAATCTAATTTTATTTCATAAGTTTTCCACTTAAAATGAAACTATAATTTTATTGTTATTAGGTACTTAGCCTATTTTTTGTGTCTCACAGTGTGTGCAAAAGTGTGCCCATCTTTGTTTGTATATATAGACATGCCTGGCCTGAGGCCATATTGCCTAATGTTTCTAACGCTCGTGATCACAATCAAATGACAGATTTCCCATACAAAAAGTGTCATTTGATTGCGATCGCGAACGTCAGAAATGTTAGGCAATACGGCCTCCAGTCCCATTTAACCTTTGGTATGCCGCCGGACGGATCCGTCACAGCATACTAAATGTTTATATGTGAGTGTGATGCAAGTGAAAGGGACGGATATTAATTTGGCATACCAAAGGCTTATTAAACCTATACATCAGTGATTAAATTAGTTTTAATTGGACACTGAAGCCTATTACCAACAGTGGACATCCTATGGATTATACGATGATGAATAAAAATATTCAGCTCATGTGGTTCCATTTACAATAAACTGTGAAGTCATGCAGTTGGACTGCTGTCAAAAACTTGTTTTCTGTAGTTTTGTTTATAATTATTACAGCAATGACTACAGCGTCAGCTATTTCAAGCAATTCAATATTGTGATGAATGCGTTGGACAACCGTGTAGCCCGCAACCATGTGAACAGGATGTGCCTGGCAGCCAAGGTGCCCCTCATTGAAACAGGGACTGCTGGATATGCAGGCCAGGTAAGCTGTTCTATATAATCTTCTAAAAATAATCTTATTTAATCTGTTTCTGTGTTTAATCTTTGTGGCGCAAACTACCAACTGCCTACCCTGGAATCTACCTAATGCATGAACATGAAGAGAAGAGAAAAATAGATGTAAACAACAACCATTTTTTTACCATTCAGGTGGAACTCATCAAAAAGGGTCTGACTCAGTGCTACGAGTGCCAGCCTAAAGCTCCCCAGAAGAGTTTCCCGGGGTGCACCATCCGCAATACCCCCTCAGAGCCAATCCACTGCATTGTGTGGGCCAAGCATCTCTTTAACCAGCTGTTTGGTGAAGAGGACCCTGACCAGGATGTCAGCCCTGATACTGCTGACCCTGAAGCAGCAGGTATGAAATAATATAACTTCATTAAAATTTATAATATGTAATCACACACAATCAGGGCTGTGAAGCGGGACCAATAATATCAGTATTCAAGTGGGTAAAGTCAATTTGAAGCCTTGCACAGAATTAAAGTTTTGTACAATAAAAACCAGTCTTGGATGTCCTAATCATAATTAAATGAATAACAAATTTGCTGTATATTATTAGGCATTGTCCAACAAACTGTTAATTTCAATCAATTAGTTATGTAGGAAGTACCTGTATATTATAAGTGCCTGTTGTTTTGCATCATTTTGACTATGATAGCAGTATTCATGTTTTATACTTTGTTGGATGTATATATCACATCCATTAGTCAAATTAAACAAACTGACCAATTCATTACAATAATTTATGCCAGAAAATGTACGCACTTTTGTTTAGCTTTCCCCATAAAGCGCTTGGCTACGTACAGCAAAAAATATATGTTTCACAGGGGACGCCGGTTCGTCAGCCCTAACATCAGAAGGCACATCAGCAGGCAATGTAGAACGCAAGAGCACCAGAACCTGGGCAGCAGAGACCAACTACGATCCGGAGAAACTCTTCTCCAAACTATTTGGGGATGATATCCGCTACCTGCTCTCGATGGAGAACTTGTGGAAGAAGCGGAGGCCGCCGACGCCGCTGGCGTGGGACGCGTTGCCGGGGAAGGATGAGGCAGTCGCCCAGCACTCCGGCCTGCCTGATCAGCGAGTATGGTCTGTTCATGAGTGTGCGCAGGTGAGAGTAATTCAAGTGAATGATCTAGGACTAAGCAAATGTTATTCATGTCGTCCGTTCAGTTTGTTTGATTGATTTCCCAGAATCGTTATTTCCTAGTAGTAAAATTTCCATTCACATTTTTTCCCACTATGTTTTTTACTGAAGCTTATTTTCACAGTAGCGTTTTTTTTTTCAATCAGAATCAACACAGACAGTGTCGACAGAGCTCCCGCTCAGGCGGAGCTCCTTCTTTTGTGTTGTTTTGGCCGATGTGAACCTAAGCCTACCTATGTTTCTGTATTGAGAAAATAAGATTCAGTAAAAAAGCATATTGGGAAAAAATCCGAACGGAAATTTTGCTACTAGGAAATAACACACAAACATCATGCCTGTATTCCCAAATGGGGTAGACAGAGCACATGAAACATTACCGCTTTGAAACCACTTTTAGCAATTATAGGTTTTAAGTTTGACAAAAACGGTACAATAGTGACAGGTTGCTAGCCTGCCGCCTACGGTATACATTAACCGATATTTATAGGAAATAACGATTCTGAGAAATTAATATAACAAACTGTCCGATCGGAAAATCTGCCAGATCATGAAATCCTGCCATTTCATGAGATGCCTATGAGTTCAAGAGGTGGTAGACAAGGAGGGAGGAAAAACATGTTTAAGTAATAGAGCCTCTGGTCTGGTCTTTTAAAAACACATTCTTTTGTAATAAATTAACTACTTAGACTCCTTCGACTTCGAATTGCAAGCCGATCAACACTTACTGAAACTATCTAACATCAAAACCTACACAATCCAGGACACAAGTCTTTACACAATATGCCCATTACTAAGCTTTGTGAGCTTTTAAGCGATAGGATCGCCTATTGTCTATCCTGAATGTTTGTGTAGTGTATACCTAGTTTTTTGTACTGATTTGTGGTGTGCAGTAAAGAATATTTGTATTGTATTGTTACTAACATACCTTGTGTCGAACACGCAGTATGTCCGACACGCAATACGTCCAACGGGCAATGAGCTTAAAGCGTACCTATTGGTTACTGCAACCTATAATTCTTCCAGGTATTCGCGGCAGCGTGCAAGTCGCTGCAAGCCGAGCTGGCGGCGCGTCCCCCCGGCGACCACCTGGTGTGGGACAAGGACGACAAGAGCGCCATGGACTTCGTGACGGCCTGCTCTAACGTGCGCGCGCACATTTTCAACATACCGCTCAAGTCGCGCTTCGAGATCAAGTGTAAGTCCCAAAGACCCATCACAACACAGACCACAAGTATACAATGATCAACAATTTTGATAATCAAGTATTTTCACACTGTTAGCATAAGTAAAGCTTTGTGCTTGTGCTTAAGCCACCAAAAAACCATAATTGTTAATATAAACCCCCTTGCAATTCGATACACATAAAAATACATTAGATGGAAAGAATAAAAATAACATTGAATAGTATAAAGTGGTTTTAGGCATTGAAGCTTAGAAAGTAAGTTTTCATGCACATAAAATACAAAAACCATAGGTGCCCGTTTTTTTTTGCATGGGGTTTTATTTAAATAAATACTATATTTTACTTCCTTTACTATACTTTAGCTCTTATGATAATAATACGTGGGGTGCTACTTACACTATGTAAAACCCTAAATCGCAAAGAATAAAGCTGTGTTATATCTAGGGGCGCAGCAGTGTCCCCGCCAAGCCGAACTAATAAGCCCTTCAGTTTTCGCATGATCTAATTATTAATAATAAAATTGATTAAGATGATTTGTTTGGTCACAGCGATGGCAGGCAACATAATCCCGGCCATAGCAACCGCCAACGCCATCGTAGCGGGTTTAGCCGTATTGAGAGCACAAGCAGTCCTCAGCGGCGACATAGAGAGCTGTTCCAGCGTCTATCTGCGCCCCAAGGTCAACCACCGCGGACAACTGTTCGTGCCCGAGAAGAGTAAGTTACCTTACCCCTTAGCTATAGCGGCCGCTAACGCCATCGTAGCGAGTTTAGGCGCATTGAGAGCGCACGCTGTTCTCAACAGCGACATAGAGAGCTGTTCCAGTCTCTATGTTCACAACCACTTCAACTAACGTGGACAACTGTTTGTGCCCGAGAAGAGTAAGTTGCCTTACCCCTTAGCTATAGCGACCGCTAACGCCATCGTAGCGGGTTTAGGCGTATTGAGAGCGCACGCTGTTCTCAACAGCGACATAGAGAGCTGTTCCAGTCTCTATGTTCACAACCACTTCAACTAACGTGTACAACTGTTTGTGCCCGAGAAGAGTAAGTTACCTTACCCCTTAGCTATAGCGACCGCTAACGCCATCGTAGCGGGTTTAGGCGTATTGAGAGCGCACGCTGTTCTCAACAGCGACATAGAGAGCTGTTCCAGTCTCTATGTTCACAACCACTTCAACTAACGTGGACAACTGTTTGTGCCCGAGAAGAGTAAGTTACCTTACCCCTTTCCATAGCGACCGCTTACGCCATCGTAGCGGGTTTAGGCGTATTGAGAGCGCACGCTGTTCTCAACAGCGACATAGAGAGCTGTTCCAGTCTCTATGTTCACAACCACTTCAACTAACGTGGACAACTGTTTGTGCCCGAGAAGAGTAAGTTACCTTACCCCTTTCCATAGCGACCGCTTACGCCATCGTAGCGGGTTTAGGCGTATTGAGAGCGCACGCTGTTCTCAACAGCGACATAGAGAGCTGTTCCAGTCTCTATGTTCACAACCACTTCAACTAACGTGGACAACTGTTTGTGCCCGAGAAGAGTAAGTTACCTTACCCCTTTCCATAGCGACCGCTTACGCCATCGTAGCGGGTTTAGGCGTATTGAGAGCGCACGCTGTTCTCAACAGCGACATAGAGAGCTGTTCCAGTCTCTATGTTCACAACCACTTCAACTAGCGTGTACAACTGTTTGTGCCCGAGAAGAGTAAGTTACCTTACCCCTTAGCTATAGCGACCGCTAACGCCATCGTAGCGAGTTTAGGCGTATTGAGAGCGCACGCTGTTCTCAACAGCGACATAGAAAGCGGTTCCAGTCTCTATGTTCACAACCACTTCAACTAACGTGGACAACTGTTTGTGCCCGAGAAGAGTAAGTTACCTTACCCCTTAGCTATAGCGACCGCTAACGCCATCGTAGCGAGTTTAGGCGCATTGAGAGCGCACGCTGTTCTCAACAGCGACATAGAGAGCTGTTCCAGTCTCTATGTTCACAACCACTTCAACTAACGTGGACAACTGTTTGTGCCCGAGAAGAGTAAGTTACCTTACCCCTTACCATAGCGACCGCTTACGCCATCGTAGCGGGTTTAGGCGCATTGAGAGCGCACGCTGTTCTCAACAGCGACATAGAGAGCTGGTCCAGTCTCTATGTTCACAACCACTTCAACTAACGTGGACAACTGTTTGTGCCCGAGAAGAGTAAGTTACCTTACCCCTTACCATAGCGACCGCTTACGCCATCGTAGCGGGTTTAGGCGTATTGAGAGCGCACGCTGTTCTCAACAGCGACATAGAGAGCTGTTCCAGTCTCTATGTTCACAACCACTTCAACTAACGTGGACAACTGTTTGTGCCCGAGAAGAGTAAGTTACCTTACCCCTTTCCATAGCGACCGCTTACGCCATCGTAGCGGGTTTAGGCGTATTGAGAGCGCACGCTGTTCTCAACAGCGACATAGAGAGCTGTTCCAGTCTCTATGTTCACAACCACTTCAACTAACGTGGACAACTGTTTGTGCCCGAGAAGAGTAAGTTACCTTACCCCTTAGCTATAGCGACCGCTAACGCCATCGTAGCGAGTTTAGGCGCATTGAGAGCGCACGCTGTTCTCAACAGCGACATAGAGAGCTGTTCCAGTCTCTATGTTCACAACCACTTCAACTAACGTGTACAACTGTTTGTGCCCGAGAAGAGTAAGTTACCTTACCCCTTAGCTATAGCGGCCGCTAACGCCATCGTAGCGAGTTTAGGCGCATTGAGAGCGCACGCTGTTCTCAACAGCGACATAGAGAGCTGTTCCAGTCTCTATGTTCACAACCACTTCAACTAACGTGGACAGCTGTTCGTGCCCGAGAAGAGTAAGTTAACGCTAACGCCATCGTAGGGGGTTTAGCCGTATTGAGAGCACAGGCCGTTCTCAGTGGCGACCGACATAGAGAGCTGTTCCAGCGTCTATCTGCGTCCCAAGGTCAATCACCGCGGACAACTTCGTGCCCGAGAAGAGTAAGTTACCTTACCCCTCCGCATAACGCCATCGTGGCGAAATCAGAAGTGCACTTAGAAGGGATTTTCCGAATTTCCTGCGGTATAAGGAATGAAGAGGATGCGAGAAAGCTTCAGCGCTGCTCGTTTTATGAGCTCACTAGCTTTTGCCCGCGGCTTCGCTCGCGCAGTATTGCTATGTAGTTTAAACCTTTTTTCATCCCACAGGAACGATACATTATTTCGGGATAAAAAGTAGCCTATATGTTAATCCACGGTATTTATTACCTGTATGCCAAATTTCATGCAAATCCGTTCAGTAGTTTTTGCGTGAAAGAGTAACAAACATCTAATCATCCATCCATACAAACTTTCGCGTTTATAATATTAGTAAGAAAATAGTCATCATCATCATCATCAGCCGGAAGACGTCCACTGCTGGACAAAGGCCTCCCCCTTAGACCGCCACAATGAACGACAACTCGCCACTTGCTTCCACCGGTTTCCCGCAACTCTCACGATGTCGTCAGTCCACCTGGTGGGAGGCCTGCCAACGCTTCGTCTTCCGGTTCGTGGTCGCCACTCAAGGACTTTTCTCCCCGAACGGTTATCTGTTCTTCGAGCGATGTGGCCTGCCCATTGCCACTTCAATTTGCATATTTTTCCAGCTATGTCAGTGACATTAGTTCTTTAACGAATTCGAAGAAAATAGTAAGATTCGCAAAAACGTTATGATTAATGCCTAATCTGATGCTGTACAATTTTATAGTAGAAAGATGCAAATGTTATCTAAATTATGATGGCTGGACTACAAGTTTTCGCTAAAATTGCTTAAAAGGCGGTAACGAATAACGGTAACTCAGCAAAGGGTAACCACAGTTAGTCATGGATAATTTACAATGAGTTACGGTATGTTAGATAACGAGTTATGAATCGCCTAGTTATGCGTAGCAGTAAGAAAATGAATAATTAGACTTACATTATTCTGTTGTAATTTAATTGTTCTACTTTCGTTTGTGTATGGCTAGCTTTTACTAGCGTCGAAGCGCGTGAACCATTATGCCTAGCAATTTAATTAAAATTCTGGGAATTTCCCAAATTTCCATGGGAATTCTAGAATTGACGGGTTAGGTCCTGAACGCCTTACTTCCATTTAGCCTTGGCGAGCAGAGCACCTTAGTTGTATTATTGTCCGGGTAGCAAAATGTCTTGGTCTGTAAAACGCCCTCACTACTTTAAGCCATAGTAGACAGAATGACTTGGCTGTAAAACGACTCCATAATGTTTTAGTAGGTAAATGATCTGGTCTGGTCTTGTAAATCTATTTAATACAATCAAGGTCTACTTGTGCATTTCACGACGTAGACAAGTCTTCCTGAAACTTGGCCAATTTTGTAATCATGGCATTAGATAAACAAGTAATTTTGCATACTTGGTCAGTGTAATACTGAGACGTTTTGAATACCAAGCCTAAATGCAAGTAAGGCCTTCAGGACCCAACCCGAATTGACTAGTGGTCTTCATTTACTTCGTATAGGGAAGGGAGCATCCATACAGTAATTCATGTCTTTAGACTAAGCGAATGGATTTCGTCCTACAGATCCAGTTTGCGTACCTACCAAATTTCGTCCATATCCATCCAGGCGTTTTAGGGTGAGAGATATCAATATAATTTAAATAACATATTTCGGAAAACCAGAGGCTGTAGGTATTGTCTAGCTTTTCTGGCACTCGCGATCACAATAAATGTCAGTTTTTGTTTGCGAAAGCATTTGATTGTGATCGCGAACGTCAGAAACGTTAAGCACTATAGACCCTCAGATTCCGTAATAGTCAAATATGTTAGTTAAATTAATTAATTACAATTATGAAAATCACGCACTCACAAATCTAGTTATTAACAAATTTAGCCAATTTCCAATTATCGGGGCTCCTCTCAGTAGAACAAAGTTGAAGAAAGACGATTGAATAAAACAAAGCTAGGCTACATCTTTGCGTCGATACTAACTGCACTAACGTTCGTTGTTTTTTGCAGCTCTAACACCCCCCAACCCCAAATGCTACGTCTGCGCCGAAAAGCCTGAAGTATCCCTGGCTTGTAACCTAAAACAACTCACCCTCAAGGAACTCAACACGGCCTTCAAAGACGGCCTCAACATGCAAGCTCCCGACGCGACCGTCGAAGGAAAAGGCCTCATCGTACTCTCCTCAGAACCTGGCGAAACCGACCACAACAATGATAAAACTTTAGAAGAAATCGGCCTGAACGACGGCTGTGCTTTACTAGTCGACGACTTCCTCCAGAACTACGAGGTAAGAGTGAGATTACAGCAGGAAGACGAAGAAAAAGCTTGGCGCTTGGTAACCGACGCCGATGAACCTATGCCAGCTCCTAAGGCCGAGGAAAAGGCGAACGGTTCCAACGGCTCGGAGCCCAAACCTGGCCCGTCCAGGTCCAAGGAAGACAGTGACAGCGACATGGAGATTATTGAAGAAGATGATGGTAGCGAGCCTGCCGTCAAACCCCCAAAGCGTAGGCGCACAGAAATGAGCGATGAGGTCGTCGAACTATGCTAGTATACCTGACGTACATACCTATTTCGCCCGGTAATTGCCTCGATGTCGCCTCAGGAAGCTCGGGCAGATTGAGGCGAGACGATGCTATTTGCGTTAAGATGCCTCATTAAAATGATGCGAGCATTCCATTGCGGGTACTACAGTTAAGTACAGATCTTTGAAATGTTTTTCCATCGTATTTTATCGGATAAGCTGGTATTTATCTTGCTATCTCAATTAGCTCGAGTAAACTTCAGTAAGCTAGTTGAGAAAGCAAGATAAATACGAACTTTACCGACAAAATACGGTGATAAAACATTATTCACTATATCTATAATGAAATGAAAATTAAGCTCAGATTTTTTATGTTAATCATTATTTAAAGGCATTTTTGTGAAACATAACAATAAATGGTAACTACTACTATAAACAATTATATTTTATAGAAAATGTCATTACATTAAATACTGATCAACTAAAACTTGTTGATGAAAAGGGATCTTTTTCATTTTATTAGAAAAATCCCTAAACTGGACCTTGTTAACAGAATATGCCTTAATCGATTATCTACGGCAATCTATTGCAACCCGCACGGGATTTCTCGCACCATCTAGATATGGCTTTAGGTAGGCGAATTTCCTAAGTATTGACTGAGCCCACACATAATATTTTCTAAAGGGAGTGTCTGGCACAAAACGTTTAAGTAAGAAAAGAACACCATGCTCGAGTTGCTAATAGCAACTTTCAAAGAGATACAGTATCTTTGTTTGTATTGTGAGTTGACAGAAATTGTGAATCAGCCAATGTTAGTGTCTACATGTTTTGTATTCATCAGAGATTTACGTCTTGGAGGATTAAAAGCAACTTAGATGATGTTTATGGCGGAAAGATACCACATCTTAAGCTTAAAACGTCTAGGAAGATTAGTTTTTCATAAACATAATATTTCGTATGCTCCAGAGACGTACCTACTCGCGAAAGTTAGTGTTGAATTCATAGTAAGTATAACTTACTCCCTTATCTTGTGGAGTACCTAAGTGTGTGTAAGAACAACGTAATTTAAGATCTGTAATAAAACTTTTTAAACATTCTATCTCTTTAATAAATTGGCGACATAAATTTGGGATTTTATTTGGCTTCCCTAAATTTACATACAGAACGGCAAAAAATTCAATAGTTAATTTTGTATGGAGAGAGGGCAAAATTTTGTGTCTCTGAATATATAATTCTAGGTCTAGGATTTGTCAATTGTCCAAACATACAAAACACATTAACTGAAAATGAGGATGAGAGTTATTAAAAGAAGATTTCGCATGTTAAATTCTATATTAATTAATATATCCCTTCAAATATCATAAATGCTAAATTACAATAAATATGCTAATCAGCATCTTCATTTATTGCATTACATTATGAACACAAGGGCTCTAGACTGAAGTCTTGAATTACAATTAGTTTTTTTTGTAAATACTCGAAACATTTTATTTGATTGCAAGCACCAAAAATGGAATACCCTCCTGACGGCCAGTCCTTTATAAAGGACTTATTGTAACTTGAACGTCAAACTCTATCATAAATGTCAAAAATCATAAATCTAAAATTTGACTTGGGTGTTAGGAGGATACAATAACATAGCATACTCATAATATTATGAAAACAGGAAAACTAAGCTAGAATTATGTAAACATAAATGCATAATACCATTTTGCTAAGTACAACATGGAGGTGTGATTTGATGACATAATAAGTTAGCACTTCAAACACAAATTTTACCTTTAACTTACATAGAAATATGGTACAAATTACATTGATAGCTAGAAACTAACATGCCTCAGGCATACTGTGACCAATTTTAATATTACAACACATTTAGAATATCATATAAGCATATAGCCTCTTAGGATAGACAATAACTAAATAAACTTCAAAAACTGTAGAGTAACAAAATTGGTCAAAGAAAGTAGACATAAACTGTGAAACAAACTGAATACTGTAAGATTGGGTTACTTTAGCCTTAAAGAGTAACTTTGGCCATTGAGATCAACTCCATTCAGGTTTTAGTATTAAAAATACAAATGACAAAATAAACACAATAGATATCAAATTGATATCTGCTGATACCTATACCTTATCATCATCATCAGCCAAAAGACATCCACTGCTGAACAAAGGGCTGCTCCTTAGAATGCCACAATGAATGACAACTTTGTATCCACCTGTTGCCCGCAACTCTCACAATGTTGTCAGTCCACCTAGTAGAAGGGATATTACATTGGAATTAAAACACATTGCCATTATGGTTAAATTTAGCTGACTGTCCATGCTTTATTGAGCTCTTCTATATAGTTTTCATATCAGCCCAAGTTGCCCTTCATTGGGTTAAAGTACCCTGACTTTACAGTATATCAACAATATTTTTGTAAAAAAATTTTGAAACATAGCTCAAACAACAGAAAAATTTACTGATTCCGAACATGTATATAAATCACTATCTTAAAAAAATGTTGCTTAGTCAATTTCTCCTTTCAACTGTCTATAATGATCGTGCACCATCCTAAAAGTGAGACTTAGCACATACAAAGATATGATTTTATTACCATTTTTACCAGGATTATATTCTAAGGCATATTTGATTTGACACATTTCATCAATAAAATTACAAAAAATAAATAAATTTTATCAAGAACAAGATAAAACTGGTATAAATCTACTGGGACAGGAATGAAGAGTTTTAATCTCCATAAATACATGTTAAGGTGGTTTCACTCACTTAATTAATACAATCTTGCAACAAAAACATCACACAGTTTAAATTAAAGCTACATGAGGCGATTAATCTATTTTTCTGGCAGCATTCCATACTCTATGAGAAAGCGTTCCACATCTGTTGCATAGAAATCGTCACCAAGTTCTGTGACCAATTGGACAAAATTGCCAATAATTTGGCCATTTTTATAGACAAGTATTGCTGGTACACCATCAATGCGAAAATGACGGCTTAACCCAGTAATATCCACAGCAATACGGCAAAACTTAATCTCAGGATAATCTGAAGCTAAAATGTTCAAGCATCCATCCATGGTCCTGCATGCTTTAGCACTGTTGTTGTAAATATGGATCAATACTGCAACTTTAGGGTCTTCCTTGTCTATAGAGTTCAAGAATTCATCCTGAGTCTTGAGAGTATGAACCTTCCCGAATTTAGGAGTCTTCTTCATTTGCGCCATGAGTTCTTGCATCCGCTGTTTCTGGTATTTCAATAGAAAATCTTCATCCAGTAGTTCGTTTAGCTCATCTTCCAGGACTTCGTGCTCTTTGTCCTCTTTTTCCTCTCGCTCTGGCTTAACTGACAACGTCAGCTTCTTCGCTAACGCAACGCGTTCTTTCTCGAGTTCTCTTCGGTTTTCAGCTTCTAGCTGTTTAAATCGACGCCAGTCTTCAAGTACCCCTTTCGGGCCCGTATTACTCGCTGATCCTGACCAGCTATTTATAGGCGGTAAATCTGCAGGTGCTGCTTCTACCTTAGATGGACCTTCTTCATCGCCGCTTCTACTATCTTCATCACCGGATTCATCTTCACTACTACTGCAGTAGTTGTGCAGTTTTTCACCCAATATTTTATCTTCCAAAGTAGCCATGTTACTTGATTACTATGTTTCGTTTTCACACAACACGACTCTCACGCCAATTACAGTCGACTGATAGAACGTGATGAGGAAAATTATGTTATAATTTGTAACAAAAGGATAATCGTCGTGCACCACAAGCTCGCGCAAAAAACTGTTTATTTTTCGGATCAACGACTTAAACGTCGAATTCGAATGAGTGGGAGTGAGTGAGGTGAGGTGGTAAGTGTGTGTAGTGTAGTGTGGTGGAGAAGCGCGACAAGCGCGTTAAATTGATATGGTAAACTTTTTAACCGCTGTTATACCTACTTATGAAGACGGTATTTAAAAATTTTGCGGGTTAAACAGTAGCTCAAACGTACGACACCCCTCTAAAATATTTAAGACACTGGTAAAAAAGCCACATATTGTTTTGCTAACTTAAAACTCGAATGCATATAAGCTTTGCTTAAACAGCATTAAGAAAGCACGTAACTGACAGATAAACTAACCTCTAAAATTTCAATTGACCAATAAATGTGTTTATCCACGGTGTTTATCTTATTTCTGCGTAATAAATCTCAACCAGGGAATTATAAAGAATACAGTGAGACAAAACAATGAGTAAGTATAAATAGTACAGTTAATAATTACATTGCAAAATACTATTTTATTCTATATAATTTATTATTTTGCAGATCAAATATTAAATAAAGTTCGGGGCCTTGACCCGCACAATCTAGACGCAGCAAAGGAGGCTCTATCTTCGTTTTTCTCTAATTTAACTAAACATAAAGATGGCGATTGCATCCATTGGTTGAGAACGCTAGAAAATGTTATAAACCGGTATTGTAACCTTTCCATTTTAAAACAGAATTTATAATTGCTCATTTTTAACCAAAAATTATCCGTTTTTTTTCTTCAGCTTTCCTAAACTGTGTGGATCTCAAAGAGCGACAATAGAGAAATATTTATGCCACTTCTTAGAAGCAAGCAATTACAACACTGTTGTAGAGGCTGCCAAGTGTGCACATGCATTACAACAGGTACGCAACTGACTTTGCTGGAGGTATTATGCATTAGATAAATAGTCGTTGCCTGCGGCTTTGTCTGTGTCCCAGGGAACTTGCACTTTCCTGAGTTAAAAAGCTGTTAATCGTAGACAGCATAGCTTACTATTAGTGGAAGTTTTTTTTACAATTAGTTCTGGAATTCCAGAGACTACCTCTATGCCAGTTTGCCCTTAGGCATAGGCCTCCAATAGCCTCCCATTGACTATAATCAGTAAATCTCGTCTTCCATGGCCCCATTATCAAGAAGATATCGTCCACCACATATGCAAATTAAAATTGTGTTTTATTACCAGGTGCGACCAGGCCAGGAGAAGTCTTCTACGCCTAAAGTATGCTGGAGGGATCTTATGTGTGCTCTCTGTAATGCTGTACACTCTCTCATCTCTAAAATATTCCCCAATGCTGCTAATATTTACAGACATAATGAAGATCAAGAGGTGAAGTAAATGCTTAGTTACTATTATAGTTTATATCTAGTTAGAAAGAAAGAAAGATTTATTTGGTTCCATCAGTACCACCACCATACAGTAATAAGACTAAAACAAACAATAAAAACTAAATTACGTGGTGACACAACAGGACACCAAAAAGGCCTCCACTCAGCATGTGTGCCATACGTAATATATAGCAACGCTGGTTTTCTGTGGAGCTCAGTTTGTCTGTAAATGCATGGAAAATTAAGGACACTTTTCCTTGTTATAACAACCAATAGTTCTAATGATTATAAATGGGTCAGTCAACTTTTTAATGTAGCTTGTTGCCATGGTAATGTCTCCTGAGTTACTTATTAAAAGTATAATTTTATGGGGTAGAAATCCACTAAAAGTTAGGAGTTGTGACAGTTTTAAGGCAATTTCTACATGGCTCATCTTCTAACCACTTGACAGTCCAGAGTACGTGACCAATATGACTCCAAAGGTTTTTTTTATCGACGGATCACCGCGCCGCGCGTTCACAATTTTCTAACTACAAGGTTTTGAATAAAGAAAAAATACTGTGAAGTAAATAAATGTTTACTCATTCAAATATTATTTATTTCTATTTATTTTCTTTATTGAAAAACAAACAGTAAATCATACATGTAGTACATGCAGGTAAATCATGAGCAGTAAAGTTTTCACTGATATGATTA
The DNA here is from genome assembly GCF_025370935.1 of Choristoneura fumiferana. Taxonomy (NCBI): domain Eukaryota; kingdom Metazoa; phylum Arthropoda; class Insecta; order Lepidoptera; family Tortricidae; genus Choristoneura; species Choristoneura fumiferana. The sequence goes on along the minus strand of NC_133479.1, from coordinate 16,504,069 downwards.
TTTATATAATAATAGCTTTTAATATAAGATTTGGACACTAAAGTAATCACGGACAGGTTGAAGCACTGGTTTTGGATACCATGCTATCGTCGGACTGTCAAGTGGCTATACATGCCAACAGAACAAATTACAGACATTTTTATAACAAAGTGAATAACATTATTATTATTATTATAATAGCCTCTTTACTTCCATTTTGAATCAATCATCATCATTTTTATCATAAGTGCATGCATTACATATTCATTTAATTATACCAATTATTACATATACATTAAAAAAAATTACATAACATTTCATTTCATAATAAATAGCAATTAGTTAAAAAACAATTCAATATGGACCCCTCAATGGGTAAAGGCCTCCTCCATTTTGTTCCACAAGTGTCCGTCCTTCACTTTAGTAAGGCAGTTTTCGCCAGCATTTCTCACTAATTCAATTCAAAGTCAATAACATACACTAATAAATTGATTGAACGATTTAAAGTATGGAAAATTAAAAACAATTTTTTCTTTATAAAAAGCAATAGTTCTCATGATTGATGAATAATGAAAAACCCAATTCCTCATTTTGAGAAAAAAGAAGATGATTAAGTCAACATATAAATTTTTTCATTACAGTCAGAACCATCCAACTCTCTTCTACTGTCAGCCTTCAAATCCATTAATGTGGTGTCCGGAGAGAACAACATCCTGAACAGAGAAACCCTACTCTGCACGAGGCTGAGAAATACCTTCATCTTCATTCAAGCTATGCTTGTGTAAGCATCTATTTCCTTCATGCGGGATTTACACTCTTGCCTCGCGCCTCGTCTCGCGACTCGTACACGAGTGGAAATGCCGCATCAAAGTTTTAATCTATACCAAAGATTTCCTAGTGATTTTCTTTTGTGTTACGATCTGCATAAAATGTAGAACTTTCTAAGTTAATGGGCATCAGTGTTGTATCGTAAATTTCAAGTTCGATTTAGATTTATTGAGACACTAATTCATTTTGAAAAGTTTTGCTATACTTACCTAAGTCTTAAAATGCATGTAATTATTTTTCATCAAAAAATCTAAAATCGTGAATACTTCTAAAACCGTGTAATTTTTACTAAACCTGTTTAAAGGTTTTTTATAGGAAATAATTGCACCTTACCTACACGCCGTTTTCATCATGATCACGAATCACCTGTATACGCTGGGCTGATGATGATGATGATGTTTTTTTGTGTACCCGACAGCGAGATTTACCCAGTAGCGAAGCCAGTGCGGCCGCAGTTGGTGCTCGACGTGGTGATCCGAGCTCTGGGCGCCAGCGCGGGCGCCGCGCCCCAACACGTGGCCACCGTTAAGCAGCAGGCACTGAGGACACTGGATGCTCTTGTAGCTTGGTAAGTACTACACAAGAAAAAACGTAACGTTGTTTGGCCACATGAGTTTCGTTGGTTAAAAGAAAATACTAATAAATATAAATAGTTATTGCATTCCTTGTCTAAACATATCAATCTTTTTTTAATTTAATTATTTTAATTTCCTTGCTAAGATTCACTGTTGACTTTTTTTCAGCTTAGGTCCAAATCTGATCCCATATTCGCCGCTGGTTTTAAAATGCGTGATGCAGACTCTAAGATGGGCAACAGATAATGCCAGTGAAGAATCAAAGTAAGCACATTTTATTTTCTTCATAAAAACATGTAATACATATAAAGTATAGTGGGCATGGCCAGAGACGATGGCAAGTGCCCCGACGGGGCTACTCTGGTGCCATGGAAGCTGGGTAGGGCTCTGGTGTGGGACGCAACGTGTGTGGAGACTTTCGCCGCAAATACTCTTCTCTTTTAAAAGACTATGAGTTGGCGGCGCTCGCAGTGGAGACAATGGGTCCCTGGTCGGCTGACATGAGGGCCTTCATGGGGGCCTTGTCGTCCCGGCTGATAGAGACCTCAGGAGACCCCAGAGCTGGCGCTTACCTCTCCCAGCGAATATCTCTGTCTGTACAGAGAGGTAATACCGCCAGTGTGTTGGGGTCTATGCCGCAGGAGGGCCTCTTAGATGGTGTTCTCTTTTTATAGTTAGGTATATTTATTTTTGTTTCCTTTTTTTTATTATAGCCATGTATGAAAAATGTATCCTTTAGTCAATAAATTTAGTATTCATTATTCATAAATAAAATATAAAGTGATTTTACTGTTCAAAGACATCGGTTACACGTTAGTTCTGGCGTCAGTTAAGTTCATGTCTGGTTTTCTGTCATTCACATACATTTTCATTAGCTTGTCAGTCCGATACTGTAATTCTGTCGTCATTCTGACCAGAATTGTAGACTAAACCTATGCCTATGAACTGATGCCCAATAAAAGCTGTTCATTGTTGCCCGCCGCGCGAATAGACCGCAGGCGGGTTGAGAACGGCCAGTCCCGAAGATTCACGAGCACTGCATTTAGACATCGCGGGCGACGGGCCGTTACCCCCGGACAATTTCACAAAAAAAAGATGTAGCTTTTTTTTTTCAATTTTGGAAAAAAATATGGTTTCTCCAACTCAGAATCAAGAGCACAATCGATTCAGATAGTTTAAAGTTTTTCTACAGTACAAGGCCTAACAATAGATTTGTAATCGTTAACCAATATTGTTACAGTAAAGTGCGCGTATCAGCATACAGCAGTTTAAGGCTTTGGCTGACCGCGCTCCGCTCGCACCGCGCCCCGCCCTCCCGCGGCCGCGACTGGCAGGACGAGCTGACGCAGCACGTGGCACGGGACGTCACGCCCGCCGCACACACCGTGCAGCTCACAGTCAGTACAAGTAGCCAGTAGGGTAGCTGACACCATCATGTACCACAGTTTAAGGCTTTGTCTCCTCTGATCTGTCATTTGATTCCGTCTTCCGACGCTCGCTCGTATAAAAACTGTCTTTTGATTGCGATCGGGAGCGTCAGAAACGTTAGGCAATATGGCCTTTGGTCTAAGTAGCAAGTGATCTAAAAAGCAACTGGTCCTATCCTGCTCGTGTTGATAACTTGAAAAAATTTAGGTTAGACTAGAATTGCGTCAATGCGCGAAGCGCCTCTGCCACGCGGAATAGGAGCTCCGCGTGGCGCTCCGTTGACTTTGGGTCATAGAATTAATCGTAGCCGTGGTCACGAGAAGAATAAATGCAATGTGGCCGTAACGACGTGGTAATTAAATGATATTGTAACGGATACTCACGCCTTAAATCGAGTTACCGAATTAGTTAGTCGAGGGCTACGAATTAGCCCGAAACATGTCGAGCTAAACTCGATTTAAGACGTGAGTTATCCGTTACAATATCATTTAATATGAGTGAGTCTCACGGTAGTTTCATGTCGAGATAATTATTACTCGTTTCGTTAAGCGTGATAAGTACCTGGTGTTGTAATAGTTATAAGAAAAAAATCAAGAAAGTTGAAAACATTATATAGTGTAATAATTCACAAAACCAAGGATTGTGACCGTATTTAAAAATTACAGCTAAACAATCAGACGAGGAACTTGTCCAAAAAGCAGAAGAAAAAGCAAGCGCGTGTCAGCCTGCAGCAGAGCTCCATCGCCTCCTATTCACCGCAGGAGACTAACAAACCACCAATGTACGTACAGGGTAATTACTGCCCACCTTACACTAAAATGAATTCTGGTCACCTATAATTTTAGTATAAGGTGGCCAGTTATTAAAAATGTGGCCAGTGCCAAAATTCACGTACCATCAACCAAATATGTGGTCTACCACCCTAGAGTTGATAATCATTTGTTACAGTTTTTGCAGGTGGTAGGACCTTGTGCAAGGTCCGCCCGGATCGCTACCACCATCTTGCTCGCTAATCCTGCCGTGAAGCAGCAGTGCTTGCACTGTTGTGTTTCGGTGTGGAGAGTAAGACAGCCGGTGAAATTACTGGCACTTGAGGTATCCCATCTTAGGCCTCTAGGTTGGCAACGCATCTGCAATCCCCCTGGTATTGCAGGTGTCTATGGGCGGTGGTGATCTCTTACCATCAGGAGACCCACTTGCTAGTTTGCCATCCAGTCAAATAAAAAAAAAAAAAAAAAACAGTAATGCCAATAGACGTGTCTGTTAACTTGAAAGTTCGACTTTATCGACATATTCATTAGATAGGAACTTGTTTAAAAATTGATAGGCCACTTATTTGGCTGACCGTACCTAGAACTAGCGATTGAAATTTTGGGATTTTATTCTGATGCCGTGTCACAATCGGGATAAATAGTAGCATATGTTATTTCTACTCTTTTCTCAAAAGGTCGGCAATCCATCCGTAATTAAACTTATGTTATGAGTTATGAGTGTCCATGGGCGGGTGATTGCTTTCCATCAGATGACCCGCCTGGTTGGTTGCTCCCTATCATATAAATAATAAAAAAAACTAACAACTTTCATGTATCTAGATCAAGCGGTTGAAATTTTCGATTTTTTTTCTGTGTGATAATTTCTGGCTTGTCTTATAATCACAAATGTATTCATTAATAAGATATGTTAAATTTAATTGACTCTCTATGCCTTTTTAGCTCTACGGAATCAAGCGATCAAATAGCAATAGCAGCTTTGGAATGCACAGAAATATTCCTAACGGTGTGCGGAATGTTTTTGAAACCAGCCACCCACAAGGTATGTAAAGTATACTATTGTAAAGAAACCGGACAGGTGCGAATAACACTTGTGTGGAGAGGGTTCCGTTTATTCCTAGACATTACGGGAAATATGCCATAGACTACTAATAGGTTTTTTTCCTATTATGGTTCTATACCTATGTAACTATATATTAGATTTTCTGTATATATTCTTTTAGCACAGATCTTTGGAAGCTGCAAACTTGAATATACAACTCTAGTATTGGTCCTAACAACATTTGGAACAGCGATTAGTTTGCGATTTCAATGTATATGACCAGACTAAACAACTTGTATACCTCTGCCTATATGATAATGATGATGATGATGATGCTTATTTACTCTTGTCCTTCTCATGTTCTTCTTTTGAATACAACCTAGGGCTCTTCAAGCCTAGTGAATAGGCTGTCATTGAACCAGTGACCTCGTCTATCTTTGACCTCATCTGCACTTTACATTAGGTGAGATAGGGGGGGGTCACTCACGGTCAGGTTTATGTAAAAAAAAACCTCTTCCAAACTGCATAGCATGTAAATTCCTGTCTGAGATATACTGTATGAAGTATTACTTTTTTTAGGCCTTCCACGAGCTCCTGGTCCGAGAGTCTTTCCAACTGGATAATTACTCGAACAACCGCGGCTACGCTTTACTGCAGGCTCTAGAAGCTTCCAGAAAGACAGCTCCCCCTGGCGTTCCTCCACCAACACAGTACTGCCTGCAGCTGTACAGTGCCTTGCTGACAAGCCCACATCCAGAAGTGAGTAGAACGTTATAGAAGGTGTTATTGTGTTTTTTACAGTACAGAAAAGTCTAATGGCGCTCTCAAAAATTTCAAACGAAGTTAAATTTAACTAAAACTAACAAGCGTATAAAAAAATGTTTATAACAAAAAATTGAACCGTCCTTTGAAAAATTTATTTTTTGTTAAAGTATTTATTTATTTTTTCAAAGAAAAATCGTCACGAAATACGTCAAAGATGAAATGTCAGACCTCACGTGAAAACGATTGTGATTCCAAGTATGCTAGACAATAAGGCCTCAGATCGCGTAATGGTGGGTACACACCGGCGCAACGAACGCCAACGAAGGATATTCAACGTCGGCTAGCGCACGCTCGTTGGCCTTCGACGGTGCGTCAAAATACATTTAGTGGTCTAGCAAACGATTGTTGGCACTTGATTCCGGCTTGCATTACCAATTTAAAAATGGACGACCACGATATGATTATAATTGCTACTTTTAAATACTGTAATGAGCTCTCCATACTTAAGTGGCGTGTATGGCGTGAAATATACAGGGTGTAACATTCATATCGGTCAGTATGGAAAAGTCAGAAACTCTAAGACATACGAAGATCTGTTCGTACGAACCAAAACAAGTTTTTTAAAATGTATGAATGCAGTTTGTCTTGTTACTAAAATCGATGACATGGTTTCTAAGAACAGATCTTCACAATTATGTCTTGTCTTATAGTTTCAGACTTTTCGATACTGACCGATATGAATGTTACATCCTGTAGACGAGGTTACGAGAGGGATAAATCAGACGCCTGCACGCTACGCTCTTTCGCTTCAACTGAGCGTTCGTTCGTTGGCATTTGACGACCGTACTGACCATACCTTTTATTTCGACGATCGTTGGCGTTCGCTAAGCCGTCCAGACAGGACCAACGAAACCCATTCGTTGGCGCTTGTTGGGCCGGTGTGTACCCACCATTACTAAAACTTTACAGTTACTTGTATTCCTTCCACAGATAACAAAGTTCTGCTCTCAAGCACTCCTTGACATAAGGCTGCATCTCCACTGTTCCCCAGCAACACTCAACTTCGCTGCAGAAGTACAGAGCGAGAGAGAAGTAGAAGACAAAAGGAAAGTGTCCAGAAGGAATAGAGAGGCTTTGGAATCTTTACTTGGGGCCGACAAGTAAGTATCAAGCAGCAAACGATGAAGTAGAAAAGGAAAGAAAAACTCAATATTTTCGTATAAAATAGTTGCCATATACTAGCGTTTTACGTCAAAAATGTACCGGCTGCAAAGAAAGTGGCGCCTAAATTTAATTTAAATTTTTTTAAATACCAATTTACCCAGAATCTTATCAAAAATCATGACCAATTTCATCATTTTTAGCTTTTATTCCTATGTACGTAAATTGCAGAACGCGATTTTTATTGATGTTGTCACCAATATTATTTTCCTATTTACAGGATTCCGACAAAAATCAATGAAGTAGAGATAATACCCATAATAGAAGAGCCAGCTAACAAAAAACCTCGTTTGGAAGAAGAAATTTCCGACAAAATAAGCCTACACAGCAGTTCAGGAAACTCTGTAGAAATATGCTATACGGATTCTGACAATGAAGTCGAAGAAGTTTCAATAACCCACGAAATAAGCGCAGAAATACACAACTCTTCAAATGAAACTGAAGAAATCAATGAAAAATCCAATATCCATGATGCTGTGACCCAAATGCCTCAACTAGTTTCAAATGACACAATAGATGGCACAGCTAGCCCCGAGTCTATGGAGGTTGTTTATGGCAACCCAAACACAGGAACCGAACGGGTTACTGTACTGGAAAAATTAGATGATGAAAACTTACCAAGTACTAATGATACTGATGATGTGCAAATCACTTGCGGGCAAATGATTAAGTCATTGGATGATGACCCGAAATTGGATAATGATGTTAATGAACAGGTTAAACTTAATGAAAGTCAGTCTTGCGAGCCTAAAGTCAATGGAATAAAATCACCAGAGAAAGTAGAAGCCGATGTTGTGGAAGGCAGTGTAACTGTCAAAATAGCAGCTAATAATGAAGGAGTATCTGTGGAAGATATGCTAGCAGATTTTGTTGATGAAGTTAATGATGATAATCTTACAAAAGCTTGATTTTTTCTATTCGGAAGTGTAATTGATGGTGCCAATGTTGTTGAATTAATAAGATGTTATCTGCCATGTATAAGCATATGCTTTAAGCGAAATAAAGTGATATGATAAACACTTTCTTCTACTTTATTTACTTTCTATTTTACTTCCTACGTTTCTACTCTACTTGCCTCTTAGACTTGCCTACTAGCGGTTTTTGCCACAATGCACAATCTTACATTCTATGCTTCTAGATCTATCAACGTCTCAAAATGTTCCATCCAGATATTGGCCATCACCGGTGCCACGGGACGGGACTACCCATAGCAACGCCATCAATCTGTAGATAGTGCTGTCCTCGATACAAAAATTAACTCCCTTCTAAACTATTTCTGGGTAGTACCACGGCCACTGTAATGTGGTCGAAACGTCGAGATAAATATTGGTCGTGTAAATAAGTCCCGTTTGTGGTATTTTAATTATGAATTTGTGGTGTGCAATAAAGAATATTTTCTTCCAACTATGCTTTAATTTCATCATAACTGCACTACATACTCAGCACAAAGCGGGACTTTTCTGGTCTAGAGCAGAAAAAAATGTATGAAAATCCTTTTATTGCGTTGTTTTAGATTATTTTTTAATTGCACCACCAAAGAGGTAATACAAGTATTTTTGCTATAAAATTAGCCTGCATAGTGTAAAAATATCTAGCGTGAGGTTGCTCAACCTGACGGTCTTATGAAATTTGACAGATTGCGTACAACAATCGTACCAAAAACATTAAGTAGCCGTATATTTAAAAAAAAACTGTAAGAAATAAAAAAAATTGGCGGGTTTTTTTTTTTTCTTACTTTTTTTTGGCAGAGTTAGCCAGTAGCAGATATTTTTACCCGTGATCTGTCAAATTTCGGATGGGCGCCAGGTTGGCCAACCAAACACAATTTTTGCGAATTTTCCGTGGACATTTTTTAAGAGTGCGAATGTAAACTTACAAAAATTGAATCATCGGGTGCTAGTGACATTTCTTTCCTATTAATTGTTTAGCATGACATGAGTTTTTTTTTCGTTTACTTATTCCTGTAATAGTTGAAAGAAAAGCAGATTATGCACCTCGCATTAAGTAATTTATATTGCCCTCGTGCTTTTTAAAGCCCTCGCTCACGTTCGGGTTCGGGCTCCAAATCGGCAATCGGTGCAATAATAAATAACTTTCTGCTTGGTACAACAATCTACTATTGTATTGTATTGTATATTTTTCTTACTCGCAACACAGACCAGACTAAATGTCAAAAGTCATTTAAAACGTAAACGTAAACACGCGATTGTTCATCGGGGTATTTTTGTTTTGATTGAATGCATTCAATTAAGCTGTTGCTGATCCAATGGTGATAGCAATAGGATTTGAAGGCAGTGCCAACAAGCTCGGCATAGGCATAGTTAAAGATGGAGAAATCCTTGCAAACTGCCGCCGAACCTACATAACTCCACCGGGAGAAGGTTAGCCAAGAATTCTTGTTTGTCTGTGAAACTACCTTGAAAATAGTAATTAAAATTGGTCAAAAATGGTTACTTAACCGTACAATCTACATAGAAAATGAAATATTTGTGTATTAAGCGACTATTTGCTTATTTTTTTATACCTAACCTCACAACTTAATTGTCGTAAATAATTAATGTTTTTCTTACATGTTCTAGGGTTTCTTCCGCGCGAAACAGCTGAGCATCACCAACAAAATGTCCATGACGTTTTAAAGGAAGCCTTTGAGCAGTCTGGTCTGAAGCCAGAGGATATTGACGTGGTCTGTTACACCAAAGGGCCAGGAATGGGAGCCCCTTTGATGGTCTGTGCGATTGTGGCCCGGACCTGCGCAAAATTATGGAACAAACCCATTTTGGGGGTGAACCATTGCATTGGACGTATCCTTTTGTTACTTACTTTGTGCCTGCTGATTTTTCACAAAGTTTTATTTAACTTGAGATGCTCAAAGTCTGGTTTACCAAAGACAAAAAAATTGGACCTAATATTGGTAGCACAGCAGAATGTTTGTAGGTTTCATTCAAGTATTGCAAATTTGACGCATCAGTCATGCAAGCAATGACTTTTTTGGTAAAATATAATCCAAAATACTAATAAAAATTGGTATAAGTAGGTGAAAAATTTGAAGTGAAATGACCTGTTGTATGTAGTAGTAACATGTCCGTATAAACAAATTGATGTTCCAAATTCGCAAAATGACTTAAGCTCCATAATTCAATTCTGTGCTCTGCTACATACAACAACTTAAGTTTTTTACCTATATATGTGGCGTTATCTGGGAAAAGGTACCTTGTTGTCGGTATTGAGTTATTGATATCCCCATAATTTACATACATTTAGCTATTGAACCATGTAAGAAACATGCATGTAGGTTTAATAGATATTTTTTTTTTAAATGTTGAAGCTCAAAAGCCAGAAAAGGTGATTATCAGAAAATTGAATTCAAACTTATACACCCAATAAAAGTATGTTATTGTTGGAAGTTACATAGATGACATGCTATTTGAGAAGTAGATTGTACGGGCTTTCAGGTTTCAAGAACAATTTTGTAATTGACAACGGTTTTCCTATAGTTAACCTTGCCAAAGTGCATAAAGTAAAAAAAAAGGTGGATGGATTTTTTACATTTTTTGCTATTTATAATATATTTCCATTGGATTTTATCGAAGGAAAAAATATTATGCGTAATTGGACACTAAATAAGAACTACTCCGTTTTGAATGAACGTTGTTTATTATATAAAAAAAATACTTTAACAAAAATATCTTTGTTGTTTACAAATGTAATTAAAATTTAGACCCTGCTTATTAATATAGAGTAAAAAAAAGAAAAAATGATTTTTTTCGACATTTTACTTCAAGCGCGATTATCTCGGAAACTAGGACCGACAACAAGGTACCTTTTCCCAGATAACGCCACAAATAATCAAACTACTAAAAAAACATTTTACATAATACCCTTACAGCATACACTCAGACATAGAGATGGGCAGGCTCATTACTAAAGCCAACAACCCAACGGTACTCTACGTCAGTGGGGGCAATACACAGGTCATTGCATACTCTCGGCAGCGGTACAGGATATTTGGGGAAACCATAGACATTGCTGTCGGCAACTGTTTAGACAGGTAAAGCTTGGTTTTGGGACAAGCAATACCATCTTACCCTCTTAAATTTTAGCTTTTTATAACATACATAGTTATATAGATACAATCGAGAACATCCAGTTTTGAGATTTCAGAAATTATTTGAATAAATCCACATAGTAAATTTGGCAGTTATTCTTACTCCTGGGTAAAAAAATGTTATTCTATTCTATCTAGTTGATCAGTTAGAACAGGGCTTCCCAAACTGTGCGTCGCGACGCCCTGGGGCATCACGACATTGTGTCAGGGGCGTCGCGTGTCGATGCGACTGAGTCGAGTGAGCGTAAGTTATAAAGATCAAGTACAGGTCAAAAATATGCGTAGAAAAAGAAATAAGAGTGGCAATTTGCAAACATGATAACCGATTACTAGGCTAGCACTAAAATTTATAAGTATTTTTGGGGGCTAAGTTGTGGGGTGTCGTAAAAAAATGGCAAAGTCCCAAGGGCGTCACAGTACGAATAAGTTTGGGAGGCCCAGAGTTAGATTATCAGAAAATATGGGACACATACGAGTATGTTTTCTTTTGTCAATGAAACGAATTATGACAAGACGCTTTCCTACATTTTAAATATAAAGTACTTTCTCGCTGCTGTTACATATAGTGGTTCTATTCTTTTTGACAGTTAGGAGGCTGTTATGCAAGTGTGTCAACCCTTAGAAAATAATTTCAACAATTGACATTGTTTTGCAAAATGACAGTGGGTTGACTCAGTACCTATTGCAAAACAGCGTCCTATTTGTTAGTCAAAAATACTATCTTGTAATTTCTAGGTTTGCAAGGGTCCTCAAGTTGTCAAATGCGCCTAGTCCCGGCTACAATATTGAACAAGCTGCCAAAAAAGGGAAAAAGTATGCACATTTGCCATACAGTGTTAAAGGTGATTAACAATACATTGTTATATTATTTATATGCATCTTCAATTTACTTGTCTTTGTAAATGTTGCAAATTTGAACCATTATTTTTAATTCACTTATAAAATGTTGTTTGATGTATTTAGTTCGTCAGTTAGATTTATCAAAAAATATATTGGACACACATTTTTTCTTTTGTCAATCAAACAAAAAATTACAAAGATGAAATGAGGCGCGTTAAAGTTTGATAGTGGGGGTCCGTGACGTTACTCCATAGTAAAAAGTGTACATAGATGCGACGTCACAAGGAACTTTAACCGGCTATATCGTCACTACTTTGAAAAAATCTTGTATCTCAAATAAATACATCAGCAAAATTGAACCTTGACGTAATGGTCATAAAGTGCAACTCAGAAAAATTATACATTTTCAGATACGAGTTTTTTTTTAAGTAGTGACGATATGTTCATAGTTTTTTGTTTAATTTCCAAAAGAAAAAATAGGTCCACTATTTTTTGAAAATGTGGCGGACAATTTTTTTTTACGATTTTTCGCTCTAATGACAGGTCACTTTTGACATAGGTATGGACGTCAGCTTCTCCGGTATCCTGTCTCACATGGAGGACAAAATCCAGGATTTACTAAAGGAGTACACCCCTGAAGACCTGTGCTTCTCTCTGCAAGAAACAGTCTTCGCCATGCTGGTGGAAATAACTGAGCGGGCAATGGCGCACTGCGGCTCCGATGAGGTGAATCATTTTGTAGTTAAACCACAGAACTAAATTAAAGAGGTATAGAAATTGTTACTAATTTGAAAAGTCTCGTATCTCAAATCAATAAGCCACTACTACTCAAATACGTCAACATAATTGACCTATAAAATCCCACTAAAACTATAAATGCGAAAGTTTGTAAGTCTGTTTGCTTGTTACTTCATTCGGTACTAGCTTTTGCCCGCGACTTCGTCTGCGTAGATTTTATATTTACACAATACTCGATAGGAATGAAGTTAATGTCCCGCATTGGCCGTTTCTTGGAATTTTCGAAAAATCCCTTCAAACTACAGCTAAACAATCAACTGAAAAATCTGATCATGATCACCAAGTTTCACATCAAAGATAGCGTATATGTCTTTGGGATCGCAACCCAGCCTCGCGCTGGCTTGCCGTTTCAGCCGAAAGCGAAGCGGCCTGCCCGGCTAGAGCGGCACTGAGTCTCCCATCGCGGTCTTCCTCAGACTCCTGAGACCGTGCCGTGCCCCTGGTAGTCGATTCGTTTTTTTCGGGAAGGCATGGTAACGCCTGTAAAATGCGAGTCCCAAATCCGAAATCGTTGTAAATTTACTCCGCAAAAGAAAGAGAAAAATGTTTTTTTTTAAGTACTCACCTTCGTGACCATTATTAAGTGCTTAAAAGAGGCAATACGTATGAATATTGATGCGATATAATTCGTCCTCATCAGCCGGAAGAGGTCCACTGATCGAAAAAGGCCTACCCCTTACAACGCCACAATAATAATACTCGTAATAAATCCATTTATTTCGGGCAACTTGGCCCATACAATAAATACCTTACAGACTAACGTACCTACATATAATCAATAATATTACAATACAAATAAATTATAAATTACAATGAACGACAACTCGCCACTTGCATCCACCGGTTTCCCGCAAGTCTCACAATGTCGTCATTCTACCTGGAGGGAGGCCTGCCAACGCTTCGTCTTCCGGTCGCCGCTCCTCGAGGACTTCTCCCCCAATGAATAATAATGAATATCTGTTCTTCGAGCGATGTGGCCTGCCAATTGCCACTTCAACTTGCATATAATTTTTCGAGCTATGTCAGTGACCCTAGTTCTTCGCCGAATTTTCGTATTCCGGATATAAATTAATTAGGAATAATTTATGTCATTTTTCTATTAATTAATTATACGCGTGTTGAATATGAGTGTTGATGTAACCACTACGTAACTATGTTAACTCGTTTGTTTCATAGTTCTCCATAAGATGGCACTGTGAAATGTGTTGCGATTCAATCAATTTTGTTGTATCAATTACCTATTCAGTTAAATTTCTTGATATCCGTACACCCTCTTTTAAACTTAGTCAATTTGGCTAAATCGGCGCCATCTGTTAGTGTAACAGGGTACTCGATAGCGATACTTATACTCGTACGCGTGTTGATAATGTGTGTTGATTTTACCATTACTTATACTTCTTTTTTTAGCATTAGAAAGAAGGCAAGCGATCTTGATGTGTCTTTATATTGAAAAAAACTTTTGCAAATAAGTCACAACAAATAGTAACAATTAGCAAGGATATAATGATCATTTACATGCTTTTGGTATCATAAAAGTAATAGCAACTGTTTTTCAAAACGTTTTTCAATAAAAAGACTCGTCAAGATTGTTTACCCTTTTTCTAATGCTAAAAAACTAAGTACTATGTAAGTAAACTCTTTTTTATTAGTTTACTCCATTATTTACTGTTTACCCAGTTCTCCAAAAGATGGCATTGCAATGTGTGGGCAATTACTTTATTGTCGTTTAATTTTAGTCGTATTAGTAAATCAATTAAATTATTCAATTAAATTTGTTGATATCCGTACTCCCTCTTTTAAACTTAGAGTTAATTTGGCAAAATCCTTCCTCAGTGGCTTACTCGAGTCACAACGTTATTAATTTCAGCGCCATCTGTTAGTTTATCAGGGTACTTGATAGTCATAGCACGTATTTGAAAACTTGAAGGTGGAAACTTAACTCAATCGAATCGAATGTAGTAGCTACCTCCACTTTTAAGGGTTGAATTTTTATACCCTAAGGGTCGAATTTTTGTAGCCTATAACCTGGCCGGGGCTTTTCTCGTCAGATTAGTAAAGTTTGCATAAAAATCCGTTCAGCCGTTCTCACGTGATGCGCGGTCAAATAAACGACAAACAGATAAACAGACAAACAGACAAAAATTCTAAAAACTGTTGGAACGTGTTCTGTTATCGATTCTAAGTATCCCCAGACAACTTTTTTTCGAATATCTTCCATGTACAGACTTTCGACCCTCTTCAGCTTTATTATATGTATAGATACTGATAGTTTGAATCCCGGGCAAGGAAATAGAATAGTTTTTATCCTGCAAAATGTTATAGTTCCCGCGGGTTAGCGATAAACATATTATGCGCAGACGGAGTCATGGGTAACAGTTGGTAACGTTCATAAAGTTGACTCTGATCAATTTTGAAGTACGAACTTTTTAAAAATACCAATATAATTAAACTTAATCTTTATGACGAACTAGGAATATGACCAGTTAGGAAAGTGCCGAATAAGGATTAAGACGAACCAGCAGGGCTACTACGAAACTTGAAACTCGTTCGCGTCGTACGGTCCCTCTCGCTCTCGTATTAAATAGTATAAATGTCAGAGGGACCGCATGACACGAACTTCGAGTTACGAGTTTCGTAGTAGCCCTGCAGGAACAAATCGCTAAACGCCCTTGCTTTTACAGGTTCTGATAGTCGGCGGCGTCGGCTGCAACGAGCGTCTTCAAGCAATGATGGGCATCATGTGCGCAGAGCGCGGCGCGAAAGTGTTCGCGACGGACGAAAGGTTCTGCATCGACAACGGGGTCATGATAGCGTACGCGGGAGCCCTGGCGCACCAGTCCGGCGCCGCCATGGAGTTCAAGGATGCCACCATCACGCAGAGGTTCAGGACTGACGATGTTTTGGTTACGTGGAGGGATTAAATGTGTTGTCAAAAGTGGTGTTTTGTTTCACTGAGACGCTATAATCTATTCGCAGTGTTGATGAAATCAAGGGTTCATACGAGTAGCTCACAAACGGACCGCTTATTATATTAAAATATTTCAAACAATTCGCTGCTTTTAAATAAAAGAGACGTCTCGCAAATTCTTTTTGCAAAAATCGCATTTTAAATGCATTTCAAAATGCGATTTTTTCGATAAATTGTAGATTGTAGGTACAACAAGAGCATAAAACGAGACATTTTACCCGAGGCGTTCATATGGCCACCCGAGCCGGTACGGTACTAAAGTTTTACACTCTGCTTTTCACTTCGATTGAGAGGAAATTAAATAAGTCTTAGCAACTACAGTGGAAACAGTTGTTCACTTACTAGGTACTTACCTTTTATTTTTCATGCATTGCTATATAATTATACATTTTTAGTTTTATTGATTTACTTCGATTGGTTTTGTAATTTTACATAATTTTTATTTTCTTTTTTAAAAATTATTTAAAAAAATATATAGAAACTTGTTTGTGGCTATTGACACCTGATTAACTTGGTCTTAGACGAAGATTTTACTTTTTTGCATTAGAGCATAAAATGGAATTTTATGTAGCATAAATACCAACTTTACGAGCATTAGAAGTGAAAAGATCTTTTTTTGTGTCCTTTTTGTAGACATTAGCAGCGAATTGTAGTTATTCCTAGCGCCATCTGCTTATCACAGAAAAACTGGACCATCCTACATCGCGCCATCGAAGTTTCTCAACTCGGACGGACAACGACTTCCCACGCTCTTCAGACTTCGAAGCGTAACATCTGAGGGCCTACTCCGAAATTCGAAGTTCGTATCTTACCATCCCTCTCACTCTCGTATTAAATAGTATGTGTCAGAGGGGCGGAATGACACGAACTTCGAATTTCGGAGGAGCCCCGCTGCCTGTAGAGAAATCTTTCTATTGTGGCCTTCCTCTACATTAGTGTCTCGCAACAATGGACAACAAAACAACGCATCTTCCGAAGACTTAAGCTGTGTTTCCACCAATAATGTGCCAGGAATGTGTCACAGCTCATCTCTGGTGGAAACAGCAATAGCTGAGCGGAGCAAGGCCAGGTAAGTGAAGCGTTTCTAATGGTTAATGAAAAACACATATGTGGCGTTATCTGGGAAAAGGTACCTTGTTGTCGGTATTGAGTTATTGATATCCCCATAATCTACATACATTTAGCTATCGAACCATGTAAGAAACATGCATGTAGGTTTAATAGATATTTTTTTTAAATATTGAAGCTCAAAAGCCAGAAAAGGTGATTATGAGAAAATTGAATTCAAACTTATACACCCAATAAAAGTATGTTATTGTTGGAAGTTACATAGATGACATGCTATCTGAGGAGTAGATTGTACGGGCGTTCAGGTTTCAAGAACAATTTTGTACAGTCAAGGGCAAAGATATTGACACGGGCAAAGTTGCAAAAATATGTATACACGGCCTTAATGTTAAGTGCATAAAGTCGTGTATACATATTTTTGTAACTTTGGTCGTGTCGATATCTTTGCCCTTGACTGTAATTGGACAACGGTTTTCCTATAGTTTACCTTGCCAAAGTGCATAAAGTAAAAAAAAAATGTTGATGGATTTTTAACATTTTTTCTATTTATAGTATATTTCCATTGGATTTTATCGAAGGAAAAAATATTATGCGTAATTGGACACTAAATAAGAACTACTCCGTTTTGAATTAACGTTGTTTATTATATAAAAAAAATACTTTAACAAAAATAACTTTGTTGTTTACAAATGTAATTAAACAGTCAAAATCAACAAACTTTTATATTTAGTACGCTAAAACATAGCCAAATGAGACCAAATTAACTCAACAAATCTTAAAAACTAGTTTTTTCAGGCTCAAAATTCAAGGTAAAGTTTAGTAAAAAGTTGGTACAATCACTATACAGGGTGGAAAAATCGAATGCCACATGGATGGCAACTACCTTAAGTATTGTAAATAACACATTTTGTGTAAGGAGACTTTCCTTCGTTTTTAAAACAATAAAAACTGCATTTAAGGATTTATGAAAAATCGCTTGCCTCAGTCGAGACTCGAACCGGTCAAATGTGACAAAAAATAATGTGCTGTATTTTATGATGCAGATCGAAAGGTTACTGATAAGGTTCATTTTTCTCTAAATAACAAATACAATCAGAATAACGGAAGGCCATGAAAACTAACAATTACCTTTTAAATTTGATTTCACCCGTCACGTGAATTAAGACGTAATCCCTGGAATACAAGCAAAATAAAGACGTTTAAATGACATGATAATGATGAGCTACACTTATGTTTACTTATCACTTTAGTTGCGATTACTAATGCCACTTTAGTAACCTACTTCCTTTGATAGGAAAATTGCATCAATTATTCTCTAGTCATCATAGTAGCTAGGATAGGTAAATTTTTAAAAATGGAACATTTTAACGAACCGTTTTTGTTTTTCTAAGTGCAATCTTTTTAATTTAAAACAAATAATGCCCGACTTGTTGAACGCATTCTTTTCTTTTTTTTCGAATTGTGTTTATTCCATTTTCGAATATTAGAGCTACTATTTTACGTAGATAAATTGAAATTGTGACTTGCAAGTGCTTTTACATTATAAATGGCTGACGATTATCAAGAACAGTTCGATTTAATAGAAGCGTACTTTGTTAATGCAAAAAATGTAATACTTTAGTTAGAAAGGTTTTAGTAAGGTTAATTAATGAATATTGTTTTATTTTGTGTGTTTTAATTTTTCGTTTACAATTTTCATGGCCTTCCGTTATTCTGATTGTATTTGTTATTTAGAGAAAAATGAACCTTATCAGTAACCCTTTCGATCTGCATCATAAAATACAGCACATTATTTTTTGTCACATTTGACCGGTTCGAGTCCCGACTGAGGCAAGCGATTTTTCATAAATCATTAAATGCAGTTTTTATTGTTTTTAAAAACGAAGGAAAGTCTCCCTTACACAAAATGTGTTATTTACAATACTTAAGGTAGTTGCCATCCATGTGCATTAGATTTTTCCACCCTGTATATTTTCTAAAAGGTACCTTATCGTCGGTGGTAAAATATTTAGTGATTATGAAGTGATATCATTTGAAAACGACTAATAATTTACGATTAATTTTAATAGTCTTAATTTAAGAACACTGTAGTATAAAAACTTACCAAAAACCTATAATTTTGTCTCAACACACTAAATGATTAACGTATTTGAAATGGTACCTTATTGTCGGACGTAAAATGTTTAGTGACATAGTTAAGAATAAGATCTAAAAAAATGCTTTTGATCTGTAGTTGTAACTATTAATCGTTATTATTATTACTATAAATCAACCTCTAAAGACCAGCAGGTGGTAGGACCTTGTGAAAGGTCCGCCCGGATTGCTACCACCATCTTGCTCGCTAATCCTGCCGTGAATAGCAGTGCTTGCATTGTTGTGTTTCGGCGTGGAGAATAAGACAGCCGATGAAATTACTGGCATTTGAGGTATCCCATCTTAGGCCTCTAGGTTGGCAACGCATCTGCAATCCCCTGGTGTTGCAGGTGTCTAAGGGCGGTGGTAATCTCTTACCATCAGGTGACCCACTTGCTCGTTTGCCATCCAGTCGAATAAAAAAAAGACAAATTGGCGTAAATCGTCAATAAGGGCCTTATCACACTAGCGATTCGCGGGAGAGTTGAAAGCGAGGCAAGCGTGCAGTGAATTCGCTGCGAGCGTATAACGATTTCGCCGCAAGCGCGCAACGATGTCGCTGCTGCGACCGCATGGCGAGTTCGCTGCTTTAGCGCCAAAAACGCCATATTGTAGACTTTCGTATAATAAATAGGGCGTCTTCGGCGCTAACGCAGCGAACTCGCAGCGACATCGTTGCGCGCTCGCGGCGATATCGTTTCATGCTCGCGGTGAAATCGTTACGCGCTCGAAGCGAACCCGCCCAAAAGCGAACAAGCGAACGCCCAATTCAACTCGCCCGCAAATCGCTAGTGTGATAAGGGCCTAACTGGCTACCGCCTAAGGGTGGCCAGTTATTGATGATTTACCTTACTCTAATTAAACGCATTTTATGATGATTCTTGACGTTTTTTACGCGCCGACAAGCACCGCAATGGGCCCGCGTGGGAACTAATGCTCAAGCTCTCTCATTCTGAGAGGAGGCCTGTGCCCAGCAGTGGGACGTATAGGCTAGGATGATGATGATGACGCGCCGACAAAGTACCGACGTCCGACACGTCTTCCAAACCGATACCGAGCGCACAGAAAGCATTCAAGAGCGGCACCGACAATAAGGTACCTTTCTTACTAAACTTTAAGGGATGTTTTAACTCATAAAAAATCGATTTAAAAACTTGTGTCTCTGTCAAATTAAAATTTAGACCCTGCTTATTAATATAGAGTAAAAAAAGAAAAAATGATTTTTTTCGACATTTTACTTCAAGCGCGATTATCTCGGAAACTAGAACCGACAACAAGGTACCTTTTACCAGATAACGCCACATATTATCCCTCGCACATTATCGGTGGAAACGCTGCTTTACAAGACGAAGACGCAGTCTCACTGCAAGTTTGGCAGTTTCTTCAAGGTAGCACAAAAAGATAATGTCAATTATAAAATCTTTATTAAATCAACCACTTTTGTTCTTAATAAGATAATGGGAACGTACAGACAAGCGCAACAAAATAATATTACAAAACAAGGTAAAACACTCATTATTGCATTGTCACAATTCACATCTGTATAAACAATCCGTTGCATCTAATAATTATTTAACCAGAGGTCTACATTGGCGCTTATCGTAGACACGCATGAAACATCGTCTTTTTCTAACACATAGTGTGTGAAAAGGATAGCATTTATGACCACGATAAATGCTAATGTAATGCCCTAGAGAACAGCTACTCAAACCCAAAGTTCTAATGAAGATGGTATAGTGTAATAATAACAACTAGTGAGGTAAATCTGCCATGTAACAGGACTGCGTCCCACAAAACTATAATTCGTCGACTTCCTGTGCGCTCTAGAACTGGATCTTTGTAGGCAGTTAGCGCTGATACAGAAGAACACCCACTATTAGATATTATTACGCTATGAAATGGGTTAAGTATGACATTTGTAACAACTTGATAAGTGAAACAACAGTTGGAACTCGACTTCGGCCATTACATAAAACTTAACAATTATTATTTCACTTAAATAATAT
The DNA here is from genome assembly GCF_025370935.1 of Choristoneura fumiferana. Classification (NCBI taxonomy): domain Eukaryota; kingdom Metazoa; phylum Arthropoda; class Insecta; order Lepidoptera; family Tortricidae; genus Choristoneura; species Choristoneura fumiferana. Next base: position 16,483,543 of record NC_133479.1, on the reverse strand, counting down.
TCCTATTTCATCTTACAGAAGCGTTTGACCAGCGAGTCTTGGCAGCATGGAATGGCAGCAATTAAAAAAAATAAGCAAACAAATTTTACAGATAAAACATATATATATGTCACTGTTCCCGGCCCTATGCCACGAAGTGCACAACTCGAACTTCGTATGTTGCCGTCCCGCTGACGCTTATGTCATTTAAAACGCAAGTGAAAGGGACGGTGCGATACGAACTTCGATTTGCGAGTTTCGTAGCCCCACCGGTTCGGAAAAGTAGTACATTTAAGATCTCTAATCTCTACACATTACGTACACCGTATCATGCCGACCGTGTTAGGAACGTGTTAAAGCAGGCATTTCAACCTTTTGGTTTTAAGAGCGTTTATACCTGCTGAGCTGGCAACGTTGCATTTTTGTTAGTTTTCTCGATTATTCCATAAAAATTTAATGAAAATTAAAAATGTAGTAGTAGTAGTAGTAGTTAGGTTTGTTTTATAACAATTCTGAACAATTATTGGATTTAGAGAAAAAAGAGTTATGCCAAACGATCATTCTGACAAACATACATTCGGACTTTCAATACCTAAGTATGCGAGCCGATATGGACCCTTTCAATGCAGTGCACGGCACACCTGAAAATATACACCGGTTGAAAACGTCTGTTAAGAGTGTCAAACGCATATACATGACACGCGACGGCGACGGTTGGTTACGAAACGCGCTAGTGGGAATAGTCTCATACTTTTCGATACAAATAATATATTTTTGCTAGACACGGCCAGGTATGATACGGTGTAATGTGTAGAGTGTACCTTTAGCAGTGGCTGTAGTGGCGCATAACGGCAACAAAATAATGTTACGTTACGATGAAAAACTCTCTTTAAATATGCTGATAAACTTGAGCATTTTGACGAACGGATGGCCAAGTGGTTAGATAACCTAACTACGAAGCTTCAGTCCCGTGTTCGATTCCCGGCCGAGGCAGATATTTGTGACATATACGAATGTTTGTTCTCGGATCTTGGATGTATTTATGTATGTTTGTAAACTCTTTATTGTACAAAAGACAAGAAACAAAACACAACGATGTGATGTGATGATTGATGATGGTGAACGCGGATGTTTATTACGAATTTAAGTATGTATTTATTTATTATAAGTATGTTTATCCGTTAGGCATAGCGCATAGGTATCCCACAGCAGTCACAAGTACGTACTGGCATAGGAGGAAGAACAAAAAAGTCTCAGACGTTGTGTCACTAGGGCCGAAAGTGTTAAAAACGGCGAATACTCGATTTTTTTGTTGTTACAAGTAGGTAAAACAAAATAAATGCTCAAGTTTATCAGCACCTTAATACCTCACAACTCATAGTTGACAGTTAGATTCGCGTATATAATACATAATCAGAGATGGACAAAATGTAATCGACTAACGATTGAGATTAACTTATTTAATCGCGATTAACGATTAAAAATGAATGACGATTAATTAATCGTAGTTGACTTGACTTTCGATTAATTTAATCGTCGATTGATTAGCAGCGACTAAATTTTTGATCAATTAATTAATTAGATTAAATTTTTTTCGACTAATATTAGCAATAAACAAATTTTATTTGAAACAAATATCACAGCATACATATTAGAATGATTTTCCGAGTGAACAACACATGACAAGATATAGGGACCAATATATTCCTTAAAAGGAAAAGATATAATAATTACGGTATCGCAGTTTAGTGACAAATCTAAATTTAAGTGACAGAAAGTGTAGTTCCCTTTCTTTAATCGAGATTTAATAGTGAAATTTAGTCTATTAAAATGACGAGTGAACAATCGTTATTAGAATATACAAATCCAAATCATTTATTCAGTAAATAGGCCGCAATGGGTATTTTTACACGTCATTTTTTAAACTACCAGCGCTTTCGGAAAGACCATCATTGCCAAGAAGAATGCGCTGCAAGAAACTTGGCAGAAAATCATTTCAGTCATTCATTCATCATTCATTTCATACTCCGTCTGTTAATTTAATCGCGACTAAATTAATCGTAATTAATTTTGTGACGGTTGATTCTTCAAACAATTGATTAGTTGATTAATAAAATTATCGATTAATGCCCATCTCTGTTCATAATTACACTGTACATTATATCGTGTACCCTTCATTGAATACTATAACAAAATTTTGCTGTCACATGATATCTAAATGATAGTTTAGTTTTTCCAGTATACATATTATTATAAACATTTCAGTGCCATAGAACATAATACTATGCCCGTGACTTCGCCTTAGTCAAGCAGAGGCCGTATTGTCTAACGCGCTGACGTTAACGATCGCTTTTTCCATCTCTTTCTACCCGTCTTGTACTGAGTGACAGAAAGAAGTGGTAAAAACGATTGTGATTCTGAATGTATTAGACAATAAGGCCTTTTGGATTCAATAATATTCAGCGCAACACTGCTCAAAGAAAACCCGTCTCAATCCCATAAACACTACCAAATAATTTTACATTTTGAAAGCCTATTAATCACTAACCTGGCAATCAATTAAACATTTATCTTCGATCTGATTTCGCGCCAACCCACCGACGTGTTGTCGTCGGTGTATGTCGTGGTGTTGAAACCATTTAGTGCCAATAATTTCGGTCTAGTTCTAAGCTCATCAGCTCGGGCTATATATGTCGCACTGCAAGGCACAGGCCTCCACTCACAATGAGAGGGCTTGGACCGTAATTCCCAAGCGGGCCCAGGTTTGGGAAGTTTACACACACACCATTGAATTTCTTCACAGGTGTGTGCAAATTTTCTCTCGGTTCATGGTAAATTTCAAATGTAAACTTCACATATAAACCTCCAAAAACCCTCAAAGCGAGCTTGGGTTCGAATCCACGACTAACTACTAGAAAGCCATAGATCGAACTACCACGACTGCTACCGAGCACCGAATATACCGGCATTAAAGCGGTATATACAAGTTTTTTCAAAACTAGTTCCAAGCCCTGCCAATATGTAGCAAATAAGCTACTTTCATCCTTGATTTTAACTGTTTATTACCCTACTGTTTATCAACAAAGTATTTGCCAGGTTTGTGATCTTACAAACTACATGTCTATATATATTCACATATTGTCTTCCCAAGCCGCTCAAACACATTTGTACATGGACTACAAAAGTCTATTTAGTCTGTGGCACTTCTAGTCTATGATTCTCATAAACTGCTTCCGTGTAAACCAGTGAACACGATTATCCATGTTACCTGGAAAATTATAAACATTTTGATTAAAATAACGTTCATACTCTATCCTGCTAAAGAATAAAAAAATTGTTATCTTCCCTGTGAGAATTCAGGGAAATTCCTTCTTAACTTAATTCAGCTCTCGGATCAAAGAGGAATAATTATGTCCCTCAAATTAATAATAATAAGAAATGTTTAATGTTTATTGACAAAAAGTTACATTGTTAATAGTTATAACATGAGATGTAGGGTGTTTAGTCTATAATCTCTGGTGTCTAAACTAGTAAAACTAGGCTGAGCCTGTGTCTTAAACACCAGTTTCTTCCTATGCCATTACAAATTTCAAATCTCTAGTTACAGTGGTTTTGTTCACTGGTTCTTACAGCCTACAGCTATGGCCTGAGGGGCGTCACGACTCAAAAGTTTCTCCTTTGTTAGCTATTTAAAAATTCTTCATCTAATGTGTTGTGTACCATCATAGGCCCTCGCAAAATTTATCTTGCCTACGCTAAATTTTGGTACTGCACCGACACTTGAGTGGCTCTCACTTTTATTAGAAAACTACCGCTAATATTTACCGCTGATGATGATAGACCTAGGTCTATCTAGAATCTAGGTATATACGTCCCAGTGCAGGGCGTAGGTCTAGAATAGTCAAAACGACTAATAAATGGGAGATTGTACTCTGCAACCATACGGTACAGTTTATTGTCAATAGGTAGGTAAGTACTTTTGTGGAACCTCCGCATAAGCTTCGCGGACAGCCGATGAGCGCCGCGGAGCACTGAGATTAGCTGCTTTAGGCTATTCAATGTCTGTAAGTCATTCAGTCAGATTTCTCTTTTATAGGTAGATACTTAAACAAGTGTTTAATGTTAAGAGTGTGCAAAATCCTATCAACAAAATGTAACTACTATTTAGTTTTAGACAAACTATGCTAATAACCTTAAAAAGAATGGATAGAAAATAAGACAGGTTGTAAAATACAGTAAAGAATTATCTGATAAGAAATTTTATCAGTTAAATTGAGAAAACGAGATTACATTTAGGTACTATACTATCATGATTTTTAGCTACAAAAGGTGAACATGTACAGTCAGCGTTATAAATAAGTTATCAAATAATATACCTACATAATAATATATTCATGCAACATTAGAGCTTCCTCTCACAAACAGTTTCTAAGGTATCTAATGGAAGGACAGACAGACATGATATGACAAAGTTATAAGGGTGCCTTATAGAAAGAAAGTAAGAAAAAAAAAAAACACAATTCGCAATAACTTGCAGCACTTAAATGGAATAAACAAATAAAAAAAAAAGCCAGCCTGCTCATCACAGTGTTGTGTACATAGGATTATAGGACTACTGAACCAGTTACATTACATAAAATACTTACCAAGAACCCAGCAAAAGATGTCATAAAGCCTTCCTTAGTGATTTCCCACATGCCCCCATATTCCTCTTCGTCTACGCTTTGGAAATTGTTAACATAAAAATATATCACTGCTGCATTGACTGCTACAAACCTGAAAACATGTTGCAAGGTTATTTTATAATGTTAAAATGTTATGATTCACATTATGAATAAACATTTCAAATCATATAGTACATGGGTAGTGTTGTATCTATGGATGTTGCAACATGTAGACACATTTTTTTTGAGGCTTTGAACACTCCAGAGGCTGTATTGCCTAATGTTTCTGCTGCTCGTTTTTGTATGTGAAATCTGTCATTTGATTGTGATCATGAGCATCAGAAATGTTATGAAATATGGCCTCATAAGACTCAATTATTAATATTATTATTTAAATTATCAGGCAGGCAGTTGAAAGCAATTATCAGGTGCCTACACAAGGGACAGATCAAAGAAGTGGTATATGCAAAGGTCATTGTCAGATGTCAGCTCTAAGAGCCAACAGTTGACCTGACCATTGTGCCCAAACCCAAACCCCTAAGAACTCTTCTTCTTAAGTTTAAGTTCCGAACACATTCCAACAACAAATGGGACAACCACCATGACACTGCAATGTGGTTGTAACATTGAGGTAAAATTACAAGTGTGATAAATCCCATTAGCTTATAATGGGACAAGTCTTCTAACTTCTGGAAAATCTCACACAGTAAGGTTCAACACTCATATATGAAAAATCTGTGGGGATGTGTGCCGTTGATATAAAAAATAAAAACCAGGCTGCAACAAATTAAACATAAACCACTGTCTTTTTAATAATGGCACCACTAACTTACAGCAAGACTTGACAGATCTTTTTGATTCGTAGCATTCTAGTTTTTTTTTTAAGTTATCAGTGCTGTCCACTGAAAACTGTCTGTAGATAAATTTCCTTTTACATTTATGCTGAAACTAAGAGCTTATTCAAGGAAAACTAGACTGAAATGGGATAAATAACAAAAATATTACAAAAGATAATTATGTGAATTTCTAAAATACTAATGAATAACAAATTATTCTTCTATAACTAAAATCAAATCGTTATATTTGATTCCTTTCAATCTTAATTATCAACTCTTCCTATTGAGAGGAAACATTTTATATCAAAGACTAGATGCGGCTTGCGGCCAACTGTTCCAAGTATAAAATACACATCAACGGTTTTAGTAGTACATTTTAAAAAAGTGAGTCCATCAGATACTTACAGCAGCAAACCCAGGAATCCTTTCAATGGAAGAAGCCCCCAGCAAAGCCCTAGAACTATGCCTATCGCCTGGCGCATCCAATAGATAACGTCCAGAAACTCCTCCTAAAACATTTAAGACACAAATTACTTCAACAATTCCAAAGTTTTTGTCACAATTACGGCAAGTCTCGTGATTAGAAAACTAACCTTGTCAGGCCATTCCGCGTTCGCTACGAACGCTTTCTTCCATATGGATTCGCCCGCTTTCCCTTTGTTGGCACTGTCAAATTTACTTTTAGAAGACATTGCAATATCAAACTATTACCTATATTATATTCTCGGTTTTAACTTAATTTACGGTTCATTGGTCCAAGTCTAATCAATAATCACTCGTAAAATGTTACACGTCACTGTGACAAGTTTGACTATTATAGCCTGACTTGACTGACGTATCCGGCAGGGTTGCCAGGACGCTGATGTAATTTGTAAAAAAAAAAACGATTTCGCGTTCATACTAAGAGTCCGGTTTTAGAACTTCGTACCGTGCCGTCTCGCTAATGCCAATAGCATTTAATAGGAAAATAAAAGGGACAGTAAGATACAAACTTCAAATTTTAGAATAGCACTCCCTGCACTCCTTAACCTCTAGTCTCTATAACGGTCTCTGTAACGTGTAACGTAAAAAACCAATCTATAACAATGAACTAAAATAATTTCCTTGCTCACCCGCGACCTTACGATAGCTAAGCTTATGCAAAATATGCGTGTTCATGCAGTTCCTCCACCTCCACACTGTAAGAACACACACAAATCACACAAACCCATCCATCACCACCACCACACTACACTGACGCGTTTCGAACTCAAACAGAGCTCATCCTCAGAGTGACACAACCGTACACCATGCTACCAGTTGTTAGACTAACGAACCACAACCACCGTTTTAACTTGTCACTGTAACTCCCCAAGTACCCACATACGTTTTATGAAACAAAACAAAACTACCCACAAATTATTAATTAAATTTTTAACCGTCCTTCAAAACTGCCTTGATTTTTTTTTTTATTTATTTACTGTCAAGGCATGTTTTATTAACTACCATTGCTGAAATTAGATCCAAGCCGTAGCAAGGGAGATGAAACTAAATTTACCTGCTCATTAATAATAGACCCCATACTGTTGTATCTAATTATCTCCATGCATTCTAAAACATCGAGACGAAACCCCTTGCCACAATAATGTAACACTTCATACGAATCAGAGTCCGATAAAGAATGATTTAGTTCCAACAAATGTTTGGCAAAATTCGACTTATCAGGATGCTCATTCCTATATGCCGAAACATGCTCTTTAAATCTAGCATTAAAACTGCGTCCTGTCTGACCAACATATACTTTACTGCAGTCATTACAAGTGAGCTTGTATACACCCGATCTAGTTCCTTTATCTACCTTCTCTTTGTGGTTACAAAGTTTAGAGTACAAAGAGAAGGTAGATAAAGGAACTAGATCGGGTGTATACAAGCTCACTTGTAATGACTGCAGTAAAGTATATGTTGGTCAGACAGGACGCAGTTTTAATGCTAGATTTAAAGAGCATGTTTCGGCATATAGGAATGAGCATCCTGATAAGTCGAATTTTGCCAAACATTTGTTGGAACTAAATCATTCTTTATCGGACTCCGATTCGTATGAAGTGTTACATTATTGTGGCAAGGGGTTTCGTCTCGATGTTTTAGAATGCATGGAGATAATTAGATACAACAGTATGGGGTCTATTATTAATGAGCAGGTAAATTTAGTTTCATCTCCCTTGCTACGGCTTGGATCTAATTTCAGCAATGGTAGTTAATAAAACATGCCTTGACAGTAAATAAATAAAAAAAAAATCAAGGCAGTTTTGAAGGACGGTTAAAAAATTTAATTAATAATTTGTGGGTAGTTTTGTTTTGTTTCATAAAACGTATGTGGGTACTTGGGGAGTTACAGTGACAAGTTAAAACGGTGGTTGTGGTTCGTTAGTCTAACAACTGGTAGCATGGTGTACGGTTGTGTCACTCTGAGGATGAGCTCTGTTTGAGTTCGAAACGCGTCAGTGTAGTGTGGTGGTGGTGATGGATGGGTTTGTGTGATTTGTGTGTGTTCTTACAGTGTGGAGGTGGAGGAACTGCATGAACACGCATATTTTGCATAAGCTTAGCTATCGTAAGGTCGCGGGTGAGCAAGGAAATTATTTTAGTTCATTGATATGGACCTCCGCAAAGTAACGCCTGATTCAATAAATTATTTCCAATCTATAACGTTCGCCCACAAAACTACCCACAATTGTGTTTTTTCGATATCGATGTTAGCTCTTTTCCAATTATCCTTTCATCCCTAGAGGTGGTTATTTCATTCATCTGATTTTTTGACTCGCCTGCTACCTCCTGCTTCTGATTTCTATTTGCCGATTTTTTTTTCCCCCCTGTTGTGGACTGTTGTGTTGTGCAAGCAGCCGTGTTGAGCCGGTAAAAGAGCCGCAAATAACGTACGGTCAAAATTAAAATTTTCTACGGCACGGTGACTAAAAATATATTTTACAATGAATATGAAAAGCAATAGATTTTATAGAAGACTTACAAGCGAATCTAAGGAAATAATATGGAACGTGCACAAATTCATGGATAGAGAAGCAGAAGAAGTTTTATGTAGTGTGTTTTATAGAAGCCGATTTCTAAACGCACATGATCGTACTTCAAGAGCAGCGAAAGTTTCTCCACAAACTATTACCCGTATTTTAAACGAAAGAGATGAAGCTGCTGTTGCAGGAAGTTCAAAAGGTCCGGCGAAGGAGAAGAGTAGATTCGAGAAGGCTAGATTAATAGAAAAATATTGCTTAGAACTGGATGATTTTAGTTATCAACTAATACGAAGAAAAGTATATGAATTTCTGCTAATTGATAAACAAACAATAACAGTAAAATCACTTTTAAATAAATTGAAAACAGACATTGGATTCAGTGGGTGTGCCAATACTCTGCGCAAAATCCTGAAAGAAATAGATTTTAAAATTAAGAATAATGGATCGATTGGGCAACTGTTGGTTGAGAAAAATAAAGTTAGATTACAAAGAATAAGGTTCTTGCAACAGATTAAGAAGTACAGAAATGAGGGTAGGGACATAATTTATGGAGATGTGACTTGTGTATATTACGGTCTATACAAAGATTACACGTGGCGTGACGTATTCAGTAAAGGCATAAACAATAAAATCGCCTGGGGACCAAGGCTTATATTTGTACAAGCAGGAAATGCTAAAGGATTTGTAACTAAAGCCTCATTGGTCATGGGAGATTGCCGCAGCATAATAAATAAAGAAATATATGACAAATGGCTGAGAGAAAGGCTTATACCGAATATGCAACCCAACTCGGTTTTTGTAGTAGACGAAATATCTTACAAAAGCACCATAGAAGAAAAGGTCCCAAACTCAAAATCTTCTAAGAAAACAATGCGAAATTGGTTAGCGAGTAAAAACATTCGTTTTGATTCTCAATGTTTTCAACCAGAACTGTATGAAATGATCAAAAAGCATAAAGATTTGCACATAAAATACTCCTTAGACACGATCATGGAGGCTAATGGCCACAAAGTACTGATACTTCCTCCTCACCATCCAGAATTTAACCCCATAGAAAACATTTGGTCCAAAATAAAAGGAAAAGTAGAAACATTTTGGTCTGAAGTAAAGGGAGTTAATTATTATGATGTAGCATTAAATTCTACCGAAATGCTACGGCTCGCCGATATATTTGCAGCAATCGGACCAGAAGAATGGCATCAAGCTGTTGACCAAGCCATCAGATGCGAAGACGAATTTATGACATTAGAATATGCCATGGACATAAGACAGGATCAATTGACTGTGGAGACGGAGACTGAAAATAATGATTGGAGCAGTGATGACTCATCGTCATCTGATAGTCTAGACACGTTTACTGGAGTTAATGATACGGACAGTGACACTGAGGTGCATCTACCAAATATTGAAGAGCTGGGATACCATTATAGTTTTGAATCGGAATCAGAATCAGAATCTGAATTAAATCGGTGATTGCGTGGACGAAAATAAAACTATCAACGAAGAATATAAACAAATATAAATTCGTAGATTAGTGACGTGCCCGATTTATTTCGTCGCGTGCCACAACTACGAAATTTGAAGTTCGTATCGTATCGTACCGTCCTCCTCTCTCGTATGGAATAATATAGGCGTGAGCGGGACGGCAAGATACGAAGTAGGAATTTCGTGGTATAGGGCTTGGCGCGCGTGCCATTCGTTCGCTATCCCTGACTTATTGATTGTTGTATTAAAAATGATTTTTACAACAGACAAGTGACTGCCTGGGCTTTGCACAGGTTTAATTTTAAAAGGAAAAGATTTCTTTGTCTCTTAATTAAAGTTTATCTTTAAATATTGTTTTCTTTCTACTTAAGACTTATGTTTTTAATCAGTGATCAATCAGAGGGCCTACTCCGAAATTCGAAGTTCATATCATACCGTCCCTCTCACTCTCGTATTAAATAGTAGGTATAAGTGCAATATAAGCGTCAGAAAGACGGAACGACACGAACTTCGATTTTCGAATTTCGGAGTAACCCCGCAAGACCTAAAAATACACATTCAGTGCCAAGAACCCGACAATAAAATTGTGTTCTCTGTTCGTAGGCAATTTTCGCTACTAAGCGGAAATACTCTGCTACTGGTCACGAGCGTGGCGATGTGGTCGTGAATGTGTTAAGTAATAACCTGCTAAATTGAATTCAACAAGTGAGGATGTATGACCACTGGATACTGGAATATACATTGGAATTATTGTAGACAAAAGTAAACGATAATCACTTAATCAGTTTATGGGGAATTCCCGTAAGTCATAGACCTTAAGGGTGCCCCCACATGCAGTCGCTAGTCGCTCATTTGCAGCGATAAATCTGGTTGATTGATCTTGGCCTTGGAAACTGATTTCTTAATCTCATTTAGTAGCAGTCGTGACAGTGTTACAAATAAAAGAAATTAGAGTAAATAAAAAAAAGTGTTTTTTCTGAAATTGAAGACGTTTTTTTTTTCAGCGATAAAGCTCAACATTTTCAGCTTTGTCGCTATATGTCACGTGACCAGATTTGACACGTAACGAGCGTCGAGCGATTTCATGTTGCCCCACCTTTAAATATTCACGACTATGCATTTGACAGTGACAACTTATATGACTCATAAAGTTTATAAGCTTTTCAAAGAGGTTGCAAACTTAGGCTAAATCATTAGTAGGATGACATCATAAAAAAAATTGGTTCTATGTAACAGCAACTTTAGCATGACTAAGTTTACCATGACCACTATCTATTAGTAACAGATCAGATGTTTTTTTTTTGTTTATTGCATAAGTCTTACAAGGAGGCAATAATGATAGAATACTCGTACACAATTCTTGAAAGAAACTTAATGAGATCTCTCCTATATTTGGGTTCAATCAATGCACAGTGGTAAAATTATGTTAAATAAAAAACAAACCTTTAAAAAACTTGATCATTTTACAAAATGCACTACACTTGCAACACTTCTATATTTCACATCCAAACTTTTCATACAGGAGCAACTCTGTTTTTCAATCGGTTCTGAATGTCTGCTTCCATTTTCTTCGTGATCTCCCAGCACTCCTTGTTCAGGCTGTCATGCCCTCGTGACAGGCTGACCAGCCGCGCCAAAACCAACAATCTGTGCAAATCTTCTGCGCTTACTGGTTCCTCAGTAGTAGAGTTTCTTCGCATCTCAATAAAATCGTCTTCTACAAACTGTAAATAAGCATTCAAGAATATTTTTTAAACATATCTTTATATTTTTATTGAATCAGGTTTAAAGGTCCATATCAATAAGTCTATTTCAATACGATTAATTCAGAGTTGGTTGACGTTATTTAGAGACTGAAATTGACTGAATAGATAAAAGAAAATTTAAATTTTAGGGTCTCCCTACATCTATCGACGCGGAATCGGTTTAAACCGACCAAAAAACGCTTTAGCGAAAAAGACGTCTTCTCGTCGTCCGAACCGATCGACGTCTTTTTCGCTCTTATTGGACATAATTATGACACCATTCTGTATAATTTCAAGACACAACTTTAATAAAATTAAATTAAGCGCTTTTAGCACTGAAATCCAGATTAATTAATTAACTACAAAATTTGATTTTTGCTTGCTTTCAAAGAAATAAATAATCAATTGGGTAGGCAGGCCATTTAGTGTCCGCACAGTTGTCGCCAAAAAACTATAGGAAAATCGCCTTTTGAGAGTTCATAAAGTATGTCAATACATAGATTAGTGATGTCAGATACTAAATTATCTGTAATAGTATAAAGTGAGAAAGTAACTCTTGTCTGTTTGTAGATCAATTTTAATTAACCCTTTTCCAGGCGTAGTGCATTAGCAACCACATAAATGTACACAAATGAAATGAAATGAAAAGTTTTTATTGATGCAGAAACAGTGTAACATAAAATACAGTGTCAGCGGGCCCCAAACTAGGCAGTGCCTATATCTTGGGCACCTTAAATATTCAACCTTGCTAAACTTACAATATGGTACAAATTTAATTGAAGTTGTTAAAAATATTAGTCTTATTTAAATTAATCCCTCGTAGCTAAACAATATAAAACTGTGACTCATTTTGTAGTAGCGTATCTAAATTAGAGGCTTAATTTTAATTGATGCCAACCACTTTCAGTAGAAGCGATGCTGATTTGCAGGTTCATTCATTAAACAGGCCTTTGCATCCAGAGACCGGGTTTCCAGTACAAGAAAGAGTGTAACATGTACCTGAGGCCTACGAGGCTGACATAGTCACATTTGGTGTCCTAAAGCCTCGTTAAATTAAAAAATAAGATTTAAAAAAAATGTTGGTACCGGGCCATAGGACTTTTTCTGCTAGATAACAATGTTTCCTATGAGATAGTGATCTATGACCATAGCTACCTTCAAATCATCGGGTATAGTGTACTTGACTAGTTTGAGATTCGTCAAATACATCCTTATTAGGTTCATGATGTCCTCCTTCAAATAATATGTGGCAGCTTCGACGATGGCATCAAATATCTCCAGGGAAGATTCCTCGGGCCTCAATGGGACGTGATAGTCACTCTATAACAAATCCAAGACTTAGGGCCAGTTGCACCACTCATTATTAAAATTTATGTAACAGATATATGTGATGCAGTCTGTTTAAACTAGGGACACACTTATCCCACGTACGCAACGTATGCAATGCTTAATGAAATCTGGACCCTGATGATGGCATTGCGTAACAAGTATGTTTCTAAGTATACAAATATCAGGGTCTAGGTTTCATAATGCATTGCTTACGTAGCGTACGTGGGATAAGTGTGTCCCTAGCTTTATTCAGACAAAACAAGCAGAGACAGCATAGGGACGCTGTGTATTGCAATAGTGTGTTAACGCTGATTAATTCTGCAATACAATGTCAACCCTTAAAAAAGAATTTTAACAGTTGACATTGTATTGAGTTATCGTTCATCTACCATATATCTCTCATATTTCGTTTTCTAAATTTTTTTTACCGCACAACGGCAAAACCTAACACCTAACACTGGCAAAATTGTCCTGCAATGGGCAGAACCATATTTTTCTAAAAAAAAAAAAAAGACATTGTATTGCAAAATGACAGTGAATTGACTCAGTATGGCAAAACAGCATCTTATCACAGATACCATTCAAATGCACAATTTTTTTTTTAATATAATCCAAATAAATGAAAACACGTCTTGAAAGGACAAAGGGACGTTTTTATAGGTATCCGAATTTTTTTAGTCGAATTAAGACACAACATACCGGTAGCAATGACTTCCCCTCACTCAGTATCAGAACAGCAACATCCGATTCAAAGTCCATCTTGTAATATTTGAAATCGTATTCCACTTTCTGCGTCTTAATAAGATTGCCGAGAGCTGTAATATTGCCCACGCCGGTCGCATCCAAGCGGCCCTGTTCCATCTGGGTTTCATCTAGGAGTAGGTGAGTATGTTTGCTGAGTTGTAGTACACCGCTTGTTAGACGATTGCAGTCATAGTCTTTTCTGGAAGAGTTCGGAAAATTTCGTGTTGAGAAGAATTCGGGAAGAAACTCAAAGTTGTATTTATCAAAACAGTCTAGTAATTCTACTAATCTAAAATGTTATTTAATGACTTACAACACAAGTATTTAGCACAGTTGCAGTTGGAGCTGTATCGTAAAAACGGCCATGCAAACTTTTATGACTAAGCCAAACGGATGTGATTTCGAGATTGTTATCCTATGGCCGCTTGTATTCGTCTATTGTTTCACCGGACAACGGACCGTTTTCTTTGCCGGACTTCCGGTATTGTATGACTAAGTCGACGGACAAGTGTCCGGTCCATGTACGTACACACAATAATTGTAAGCCAAAACGCAAAAAAATCAGTCCGTTATCCGGTGAAAACAACGGACGTCTACAAGCGGCCAATCCCTATCTTGTGGAAATATCGAAATAAAATATAGCCTATGTGTTATTCCAGACGTCCTCCATCTACATCCTACATCCGAATCCGTCCAGCCGTTCAAGCGTGAAGGAGTAACAAACATACACACACACACACACACACACACACACACACAATTTATTTAATCAGCTGTTACTTTGCGGTGGTCCATATCAATGAACTAAAAGAATTTCTTTACTCAACCGCGGCTTTAAGGTCGTGGGTGAGCAAAGAAATTCATTTAATTCATACACACACACATACTCACAAACTTTCGCATTTATAACATAAATAGGAATAGAAATACGGTATTTGACTATAAATATAAATAAATTAAAACTTCAGAATGCCTGTTACCGAATAAAGAATAAATTTTTAAGCTACCTTTACAAATAACAAAGCTATAAAGGTATGGAAGTCAAGATTAGACAGAGAAAGACTTGCATATGACGTCACACGCAAGAAACGCCATACTTGCTGCATAGACAAAATTGTTTGAGAAAGAGACAGGTATATAGATTTTTCAAAAAATCATTATAAATTCAATTTTCAACCAATTTAAGTATTCTCTTCGCTAAACACTGTATGCATACTCGTATCTATATTTTCATAATCACTCCGCTATTACAAATACTAAAAAAAAAACCCCTGACCTGACTTTTCCCTGACCACATTTCTAAATTTCCCTGATCAATTATGTACATTTCAAAGCTGGTTGTATGATTTTTTTACTGCCCGAGATACTAAGCTAGACCCGATGATGGGAATTCCGTGCTCACTTTTTCGTTGACTGTTTTTATGGTGCCACTCTTTAATACGTCGCCCAGAACTGGAATGACTGGTGTCAAAATATCTAGCTAAGTTTTGAGAAATCAATCACGAGTTGACTTTTTCGATGTCTAACAAATTTCCCTGATTTTCCCTGACTTTCCAGAAAGTGGACCCGCTGATAATAATATATAAGACATGGCCAATTCAGGAGTTGTCAAATATCGTATTGCATATGACATAATGAATTTCATTTCTTAGGACGGTTTCGCACTACGTCCGATGCGAATCCGATCCGAACCCGTGAAAATACGGTCCGGCGTAGTCGTAGAATTTTGTATGGTAGTTTACACTACATCGGAGAGAAATCGGATGACGGAACCATACAAAAGTTCTGCGACTACGACGGACCGTATTTTCAAGGGGTCGGGTCGGATTCTGATCGGACGTAGTGTGAAAAGGCCCTAAGGCTAATCTAGCTTGGGTATTGGATTATATACTTACTTGGGCAACAAGGCCATAGTATTCATGTTCTCGATAGTGAGCGGCAGATAGTAGCTCTTAGTGACGAACTGCTGGATGATATCGTAGAGTTGTTTGGCGTAGTGCGGGTAGCGGCGGGTCGGCATGTTGGATATGTTGAGGCAGCACGAGCCCAGGGTCAGGGTTTCTTGGCGGAGGTACCTGGACAATTGGAGCTTCATCATTATTATCATCAGCTGACAGATGTCCATTACTGGACATAGCTATACAAGTTATTATAACGCTTTTAATTCTAAACAATCCGTCTGTTTAATAACAGGATATAAGTGGTTCTTAAACATATCCTCTAGTACTGTATGCATATTCGGTTGGACCACAAATATAAGTAACATCGGCAATCTTCAACCGCGCAGAAGAGTATTGACAAATGAGAAACTAAACGATGCAAGCACCAACACAGGTTTTACAGGTGGTAGGACCTTGTGCAAGGTCCGCCCGGATTGCTACCACCATCTTGATCGCTAATCCTGACGTGAAGCAGCAGTGCTTGCACTGTTGTGTTTCGGCGTGGAGAGCAAGACAGCCGGTGAAATTACTGGCATTTGTGGTATCCCATCTTAGGCCTCTAGGTTGGCAACGCATGTGTTGCAGATGTTATGGGCGGTGGTGATCTCTTACCATCAGGAGACCCATTTGCTCGTTTGCCATCCAGTCGAATAAAAAAAAAAGCCAATGCAACATAGACTTATGAATATGCAATGGTAGGTAAGCAACTGACTGACGCAATGACGTGTGGCGCGGCGACGAACAAAATGGCGGTCACCGCAACGGCGTGCACGTTTGACCAATCGCTGCTCAAGATTTTACCCGCGCAAACGTACTCATTATTGGCTAAAATTGTTTCGCGCTTTTCAAAAAGGCTTAATGCGTGAAACATCGTTGTAATATCTATGCTACAAATGTATCGTAAGCGTAGACGCGACTGTAACTTACACGCAAGCGATGAGATGACAAATCAAGTACTCGGCAGCTAACTGGTCGCCCAATAGCAGCTCTGTGAGAGCTTTCAACAGGTGTTCACGCGCCGAATTCGCTTGTTTTAGCACCTCGTCTGGAAATATTATAGTAACATGTTTCGGTTAATACAGCTTTCATCCAGCTCCTCTTTCACATAGCTAGGGCGCAGTTGCCGGTTCCAAACAGACAGACAGACAGGTTCCAAACATGCCGAGCACATGTGAGTGACCCGTGTACCTTATTTAAATAACTATGTCTATTTCTTACGGTTGCTTTAACTCAAAGATAAGAAAGACAATAAGAAACAATAAGAAAGAGACGTGATAACACATATTTTACTGCTTCTATTTTATACTTACTTTGATCAAATTCTCCCTCAACCAACGGGTTGCAATGTTCCAACTTCTTTACATGCACTGCGTGTAGCCGTGGCACAAGACTTGGCGGTGGGTTGAGCGTGATAGCCTCCACTTCATTCTCGCTCTGTGGGTTAACTAAAGGGTCCTTCTCTGGCTGGAACTCACCGGAGAGGGTTGGGTCTACTGACAAGAAGCCTACCACCTCAATCATCTCGTTTAATTTTAGCTGGTCGTCTTCTGTGTAGATCTGTGAGGAGATATTTTTAATGTTGATTCGAGTCGAATTGGGTTGTCATTTGAGGGACTAGGGGCTTCTGCTAACTAACGCGCGTCGTGCTTGTTTCATGTCATCCAATAGAGCTGCATTGCGTGAGGCGGGTCTCTGTTCATTTCAAAGCTATAGAAACAGAACATCGCCCGCGCCGTGCATTCGCGCGAATTAGCGGAGGCCCTAAGAGCTTGTCCAGATGAGGCGATTTACGCGTGAGTAGACTCGCGCGTTTCATTTTATATTGCGTCCAGATGACGCGTTTTACGCGCGTAATAACTAACAGTAACTACAATAAAAATATAAAATCTATACGTCCACTCGCCATGGAGTCGCGCGTGGTAGTGGACGCAGCAATGGCGCCTGGGTATCTCAACTAGCGCGGCGCTCGCGCGTAGTACGTGCGAGTCGAGAGTCGCGCTCATTGCACGCGATTTACGCGCGAGTTGCGAAACGCGCAGCATCATCTGGACGGGATATATGTAGCCCCAGTACCTCGGGAACGCGCGAGTTCCCTCGCGCGTAAATCGCCTCATCTGGACAAGCTCTTAGTGTGATCTTTGTTTAGGGTTGTGGCCTGTTCAGTAGGGGAAATTAAAAGCGAAAAAAATTGGGATGCGTATGACTTTCAGGTATTATCGTAAACTATCGTTGCAACAAGTGCACACACTCCTTTTGCACTAACATTATTAACTTAGGGTCAGTTCACACGTAGACGCGACGCGGCGCGATGATACTGGAAGAGGCCAGTGTTTTTGCGGCGCATCACGCGGCTTCGCGAGGCATCTCGTGACGCAACGCTGCGTGGTGCAACATATTCTGAATCCTCATAATAAAATGTGTACCTTTTCGTGTAGTAAATAATAGTAGATTGTACAACAAGAGCATAAAACGAGCCATTTTACCCGAGACGTTCATATAGCCACCCAAGCCGGTACGGCGAGGGTGGATAGACACGTCGAGGGGAAAATGGGTTTAATGCTCGAGTTTAACATTCCGCTTTTCACTTCGATGGCTAGGAAATGAAATAGCAACAGTGGAAACAATTCTTCACTTACTAGGTACCTTTTATTGTTCACGCATTACGATTATAATTATAAATTTTTAGTTTTGGTCTATTTTGATTGATTTGATTGATTTTTAGTTTAATACAAATTAAAAATTATTACAAAAATATGTAGAAACTTCTTTGTTTGAGGCTGTTTACACCTAATAATTGCCTTGGTCTTAGACGAAGATTGTATTTTATGCACTAGATCATTAAAAGTCATTTTATGTCGCCTAGATCCAGCATAAACACGAACTTTACGAGCATGAGAAGTGAAAAATATATTTTGAGTCGCTCTATAACAAATGTGTCGCGTCTTGGTGTGAACTGAACTGACCCATAGGTATTACTATTCTAAAGTTAAATACACTAAAACTTAAAAGTGGCACAGAGACAGAGTATAATTTGTGACAGAACGAGTGGCTCAAATTTGAAGATGTCATCACAGCAAAGATAGATTCTTAACCTTATTTTGCCCATCTTACCGTTTTTAGGATTCCGTAGCCAAAATGGCAAAAACAGAACCCGTATAGTTTCGTCATGTCTGTCCGTCCGGGGCTTTGCTCAGGGACTATGCTAGAAAGCTGTTATTTTGCACGAATATGCCAACCAAATGGTACAATAAGAAAATTCAAAAAAAAAAACTTAGTACCTCCCATAGACGTAAGGCAGGGGTGATTTTTTTTTCTTATCCAACCTTGTAGTGTGAGGTATCGTTGGATAGGTCTTTTAAAATCATTAGGGGGTTGGTTTTCATTAAAATCGAGCGTCCCCCCCCCCTCTAAAATCTAAACCGGTGGGTGTAAAAATTTAAAAAAATTCAGGATGGTAGTAAAACCATAACCGCTAAGTTTTCTTGAGAATTATTAGTAGTTTCAAAGTAAATAGCAGCCTAAGGTATAAAATATACCTAAACTAGGAATATTCCGTACAAAGTACGAAATTCTTAGAAAACTATTACTTACTTTTTTCGTAATGGCTACGGAACTCAATTTCGAGCGTGTCCGACACGCTCTTGGCCGGTTTTTTTTCATAAGCTCATCTTTTTCTTTTACTAAGTAACATTTCCTAATTTTCTCAGTGTTGTACTGTCCAGCAGTGGGTTATATATAGACTGGGATGATGATGATGATGATTATGATGATGATGATGATGATGATGATGATGATGATGATGATGATGATGATGATGATGCTGTTCTACTGCTGCTACTCTCCTGAAAACCTCAACGCACGAGGGAGCGTTATCGCCCACATTGAAAAACTATAGACTAAACTGAAACTTACCTTTACTATGCAAGATTTGCTTGCAACATCAGGCAACGGGAAATTAAGCAAGTGTTCTCGTGACACCACATTAGCAGTTCTATTCTCTGTTTCTTTCGTCTTCTGTTCCTTGCATGTCTCATCCTGTTCTACTTCCATGTCGTCTTCTTCTGTATCATCATAACATCTCTTTAGTTTCGTGGCTGATGTGAGCCGTTTAGAAGAGTTTGGTTCCGTAAGGTCAAGGTGGTTCTGAGTGTCTTCTATTTTTTGCGCCCAGGCATTCAAGCCTGGGATGGAGACTACGACCATTGTCTGACGTTGTGCACTTTGCAGGTTCTCTGTGTAGTTGATCTTTTCATTTTCCTGAAATGTGCAAAAGATTGTTTTAGTAGTAGTTTTAGTAAATTTGCCAGGGACTGCTTTGCTGGCAGCATCTAACACAATAAAATCGAAATAACCAAACTAAAGCAATACAGAGCTACAGATTGGTTTGCAACATACCCAAACTATAAATATGAGTGTACCTAATTTAATTTATGTATTTTTTTTTCTCAATCAATATTGCAAAATATATTCATGGTGAATTTAATAAAATGGGTCAATCTACGTATCTCGGACAAAACTGCAAAAAAATTAAGTTTTGAATTTGTTTTTTTTTTAATGTAGAATAAACAAAAGAGGATTATCTTTATTGCTGTTTACCAATGCAGCAAAGGAGTCTTCTGTAAAAGATATCTACCTCTCTCCTCGGGAAACCGAAGCTGTTTCTAAAGAAACTGTTTTAGATGCAGTAGTTTCTAAGACTCCATAGGTTATTGGCATATTGAGGTGCCATATAAACTTGGAAGTGTGGAAAATTGCAGAAAGCTCAAATTTCCCAAGCGTTTGACAAAGGAATAAAGATAACACAAATATCCCACTTGCAGAATTAAAAAAAGAAAAATTGGCATTTTGTACTGCACAGTATACTATATTTCATAAATATTTAAGTGTTCTGTTAGTCGCAAGTAACGTGAGTCACAAAATCGACGTAACGCGAGTTCGTAAAATTTATTAGTTTAATTATAGGTATCTTTGATTTAATTTGGTTAAATATTAAAGAAGTTCAATTGTTTATGTCATTGTTTTGTTATTTTGTCAGTAATTAATTAATTCAAAGGAAAAGTACTTCAATTTATTATTCACACTGATGTCCTTTGTGATATTAACATCATGTTTTCGATATAGGCAGCAATACATTTGAAATATACAAAAAGATTGTTATGTATAGTGACTATGAAATAATTGAGTTACCGTGGATTGACCCAAATCATACAGGATAATTAGAAATGTCCATTTAAATTTATTGCATCAATAAATATCTGTTTTCTGTATCTCTTACTATTTGTGGTGTACAATAAAAAGTCATTGTATTGTATATGCAGCGAGACTTACCAAAATGTTAGCTGTATCCCGATACTTCCCAGACTTGTTCTTAACCTCATTAGTGGCAGTGTTATAGACTTCAAACTGATTAAAATAGAATTCCGGGTTGTGCATATCCTGTATCATCCCTCGGAATCGCACCAGCGTCCCGTCGGGGAGATTATGTGAAGCATTCGAGTTTATAAGAGGTATCTGAAAGGTTATACGAAGGTCACAATATCTACTAGACAGGACGAGACTAATATTATAACATTAATTTAAAAAATATCTCTACCTTGTGCCAATGACGAAGATTTATAAGTCTTTCCTTCCAAATTTGTTCATTTGCAAGCCATAAATCAGGAGTAACAGTATCGAAACCAATAGTGTCGTGCATCTTAAGAAAACTAAAACCACTGCATAAGAATCAATTCAGAGACTGTATAATATACAGTTGTTGTACAACTTATGTTACTGTTATGATCTTTATTAGTCGGTTTGGTCAATCAAATATTCATGACCTACGTACTTACCGTATGTGTAAAACAAATCACGTAAAAATGAATTAATGACAGCGCGCCAAAATTATAATTTAGATTAGATTTTTAGAAAAATATGGCGCTGTCCATTGGAGGACAATTTTGCCAGTGTCTAGTAGTTTTTGCCGCTGTACGGTAAAAAAATTCTAGAAAACGAAATATGAGAGGTAATGATGGATGAACGATGACAGCGCGAAAAAAAAAACAATTATAATTTTGTTATTTGTTTGTCTGCTTGCCTAGTCTGTGACCTGTGACTGTGACGTGACGTAGGACGTGACCCATAGAATAACCTGGAATGGAATAACCTATAGTGGTTATTATTATTTTTTATTTAAATTATTATTATTTTTCTCCTCAATGCCAGGTCTGGTCAGGTCTGCGTAATTTGTAATCAATGGCACGTTTCATTCAATTATAAATTCAATTATATTGTTTCATTTCATAGTTGTGGTTTGGTTTGGGTGCGGTTAGGTTAGGTTTTATTGACTGGCAATACCAAGGCAACACTTTAACCATAAACATTTTTTTATCTTTTAAGGATGTTTACACATAATATGTGTTTTATTATTATTATTATGTGTAAAAGTAAAATATTCATTGTTTCGCTAAGTTACTCAAAGTACTTATAAATTATCTCTAATTCGTTGGTATTTTAGTTTTAATTCGATAATTTTCATAGTTTTTTCGTAATTTCAATATATGTTTCATTTGTTCTGGTAGCGTAGCATTATAATATCCCTTCGTCTGGCGCCGCCATTTTGCTCATTTACGCGCATCTGGCGCCTGTACGGCTCCGGGAGAGAAGGGAAAAGGCTAGTTATGGCGGCCGCCATTTTGTAAGTTTTACCACATTTGGCACAGGTCTAGGATGGACAATTTAAACTAGTCTTCGATGTTTAGAAAAACTTAAATTTTACTGCTTTTATGTATTATAAGCGTAATAAAATGTAGCATTTTGATTCTTAATTAAGTACGCTATCATATTGCATACGGTAAATATGTATAAAGTGTGAAAATAAAACAATATTGTAAAGTAAATATATGCTCATTGTATTTTTTCCAATTCTCGATATACCATATCATAATTAATAAATGATACTTTTTCTCATTAATATTTGTATTTTGTTTACAATACTATACCCTAATTTAAAACATACAGTCATAAAATCACCTCACTCCATACATTTTTTAGCAGTAGGAGCATTACTAAATGTGGGCCTTATCAGGCGGCGTCCCGCCGGTGTTATAAAGTGACTCATGTTTCAAGATTAGTTCTGAGAGAGACGTGGCTGTTGCAGTGTAGTCTATCCTTGTTCTATAATTAAGCTTCAGTATAAGTTAGAGCAGTGCAGAATGCTTATTAGCCGCCTAAATGCACGTTTAAAAAAGTCCTTAGCTACTCTCCCGGAGCAGGCCGGCCGCCAGATGCGCGAAATAATTATGTGTCCCGGAACGGGTCAGATGCCACATACGCGCTAATATAAAAAATGACATCCGCCATAATGCGTATATTTCTTTTTCTCCGGGAGCGGGAATTTGCCACACGAAGGGATATCAAGTGTCAACGTCAGTCATACGTCAAACTCAAACTTCAATCTCGCTCGCTTGGCTTCGCTTAGTTTCGTTTCGTTTGGTGGTTGGTTTAGTTCGGCATCGCTTACCGCGTTTTTAGAAATAATTAATAATTACGGTAGAGGTGAGATATTAGAGTTTATTGACAAAGTTTCCGTATAGTGTTATAGTTTGCACTAATAGCAAAAAAAAATTCAACACCGCTGAATTACGAACTATTAACAATAATTGGGTACGCTTCCCGAATCTAGTCTTCTGTAGCTGTATATTATACAAATCCCTCAAAATGAGTGAGTATTCCGTCTTCAGGTGCACATTTTTGGTTTAATTACTTGTTCTAACAAAATTATACGTTGTCTATTTATTGTAATACGTGTTATGAAGCATAACCTCAAATTTTATTACTATATTTTAGCGATGGATATTCGACCGAACCACACGATTTACATAAATAATTTAAACGAAAAGATCAAAAAGGAGGAATTAAAGAAGTCTCTGTACGCTATTTTCTCACAGTTTGGCCAGATTTTGGACATTGTGGCACTGAAGACGCTAAAGATGAGAGGGCAAGCTTTCGTTATTTTTAAGGAAATTTCTAGCGCTACTGTCGCCTTGCGGAGTATGCAAGGGTTCCCTTTCTACGATAAACCAATGGTAAGCTTCTTCTACCCAACTCTTACTGCTATTTAGATGGGTGAAAATATTGTATATTGTGGTAGATTGCCATTCCATAATGATTGATCACTTATTAATCCATACCCGCGCGGTCCTGTTAATCGAAAATCAAAGTTTGTATTATACCATCCCTCACTCTCATATTAAATAATATTAGCATCAGCGGAATGGCAAGATACAAATGTTTGTGGTATAAAGCTTGCAATGCAACACACACAATGTAATTGTGAAAAAAATACACAACAATTTAATTTATAAACTCCTGGCGGGAATAAAAAAGCTGCTAAAAAATAATATCTAAGTAAGTTATGTTATGGTATAATAGTAGAAGATCCGAACTTGAAAAGATCTTCACCGGTCTGATAATAGGATGAAATGTATTTTTATAATAAATTTAGTATTTTAGAAAATATATTAGAAATGATTTTGCTAAAAAATCCGACAGGCAATTTTTTTTTTTTTTTAAATTATTTTTAATTAAATGCAGACAACCCTATATCAACGTGTTCACAATAAAACAGCGCTTACGTTGATATACAATTTGTTCTATTATCTAATCAAGTGAAAGTAACGGGCATCAATATAACTATTTGAATTTATACCTGGCAACCCAGTAGTTCGTCCAGGTAAACAATAGCAAACCCAACGTCTACATATTTTATAGGTTTTATACTTTAAGTTAATATAAAATTTTCTTATTATCTCGATGATGCAACAAAAATTTATTAAAAAAACATTTTTTTTTAATAATTAAAATAGCCTGTCCAGGATATTTTTAGAAAATCCATTTCTAATATATTTTCTATTATCAGACCGGTGAAGATCTTTTCAAGTTCGGATCTTCGACTATAAGTAGAATATTTAAATCCAAGTGTTGTAAGGATTTTATGTAATTTAAAGGGTTTTATTTTTAAAGGTTTTAAACATTGTACCTACCATACACAATAAGGTTGCTAATTTTTTATATTTTTTTATCTTCCAGAGAATCCAGTACTGCAAGACGGACAGTGATCTGATTGCCAAGATCAAGGGCACCTTCCAGGAGAGGCCAAAGCGTCCCAAGATGCCCAAGGGTCTTGATGATGGCAAGAAGAAGAAGAACAAAGATGTCCGTGCTGGTGTTATTCCTGGCTTCGGCCAGCCTAGTCTCCTCAACAATGTCAACATTGAACAGCCTCCCAACCAGATTCTGTTCTTGACAAATCTTCCTGATGAAACTTCGGAAATGATGCTGTCTATGTTGTTTAACCAGTTAGTATTAATAAACATTTTTAATTTTCTTCTAAAATTATGATATAAATGAAAAACACTTGATACTTTTTATCTTAATTCTTGATTATCTTTTAAACAGTTAGGCCACTAGTTCTGGAGAAATTAACTTAACCCTTAATAAGGCCCCATTTATTGGAGCATGCTACCACAGAATCAAAAGCAGCTATCGAATACATACATACATTGTATTACTGACAAAGAATATTTTTAAAGCTAGTTGGATTTTCCATTATGGAAATTGTGACGTATTCTGAAATAAATAAGGTTCAGTTTCCAACTCAATGCAAGTGGTTGCTAAATCGCCTCTACCTTATTAAGGTTTAATATAACCTGTTGAATGTCCTTTATACAGTTAAAGTGAAAATTAATATTATGTTGTATATAGGTGTCAATAACAATGTGAAAATAGAGAGGCCCATTTGAATATATATTTTTCATTAAATAATTTCTTTTTCAGATTCCCTGGTTTCAAAGAAGTGCGTCTTGTACCGAACAGACACGACATCGCGTTTGTTGAATTTGCCAATGAAATGCAATCTGCTGCAGCTAAAGAGGCGCTCCAAGGCTTCAAGATCACACCATCGCATGCAATGAAGATCACTTTCGCTAAAAAATAATGTATTTTAACTTAAGTTTAAATAAATTTTAAGATAAAGAGGACTGTTTTGAGCATTGCACTACGCCTTAACAGCTCTCCGGCTGTGACTAGTCATTTAAGTCTTAATTTTGACTTTTTCTTACCCCACAATATATGGAGCATAAATAAACATATTTATGGAGTCACTCGCGAATCGAGCTCAAAAGTAGCTTTCTGTGTTCTGTTTGGTAAATAAAGTAGTAGATTAGATTAGATTAGATTAGATTTATTTATTACCTTTTGAAAAAATACATTATAAGCACATGTCAGTT
Source organism: Choristoneura fumiferana (assembly GCF_025370935.1). Taxonomy (NCBI): domain Eukaryota; kingdom Metazoa; phylum Arthropoda; class Insecta; order Lepidoptera; family Tortricidae; genus Choristoneura; species Choristoneura fumiferana. The sequence continues at coordinate 16,457,548 of NC_133479.1, read as the reverse complement.
AATTACAAGAAATTCACAAAGGATCGCCAAATGTATACAAAAATAAATAAATCTTATTATGTATAATAAATAGTCAGCGAGAATAAGAAATAAATAAATTTAAAATGTCAAATTAGAATTCAATTCAATAGTAAAGTACATAGGTGTTGCAGATGTTTATGGGCGGTGGTGATCTCTTACCATCAGGAGACCCACTTGCTCGTTTGCCATCCAGTCGTATAAAAAAAAAAAAAAAAAAAAACAGCTAAAAAATATTGACATCAGGGGGGCTACTACGAACTATGATAATCGAAGTTCGTAGTAGCCCCCCCCACGAATTGATTAGCTCTATCCTCCCGAGTCCTGACATTTTTTAACAAACTTAGTTTAGTGTTAATTGATCCTTTATAAAGTACGCGAGGGCTATGACTATAATTAGGAACTTGGTTTTTCAGTTGCTCGCGTGAAAAAAAAAACGGCCATGAATTGCTCTTGTCTTGCGCTGCAATAGCGACGTCTGCCAGAAGCATTTGGCAACTGTAGTTGCTTACGTGAGTGGTTCAGTAGAATGATTATTCATTCTACTGAACCACTATATATATTTTCTGGCTTGCGCATCGCCACAGACGCGTAAAGGTAAGGAAACGAAATCAATACAAAATACGGGAATTTGGAATACGGAAAACGGAATTCAACAGGGAAGATTATATGGGATTAAAACGAAAGAAATAAGGATAAGTATTTTACATAGGTACACATGATAAATTAAATTTAGTGAGATGAGGAATACTTACATATTTAAATTTTTATATCATTATTATTTATAAATAAGTTCAATAAGTTATATATAGTTATGTCATTAGAGGCTAAAAGGACAGAGATGGATGTAGGTAGGTAATGGGACCTTGTAGGATGTAAGCTGTTCATAAAGGAAGGAGTTGTCATGAGAGGAATATATGATTAGTGTCTGCAATGCCCAAGCCACACTCACAAAGATCAGACTCGATCAGTTTAAATTTAGCAAGGCTGGCGGGAGTACAAACATGACTCAGTCTCATACGGATAAGGCAACAGGTAGCTCTCATACCAAATTTAAATTTGCCAAACCAAGGTTTAGACGGAATGCTAGGTTGAATAGAATAATAATGTTTGCCCTTGATCTGGCAACTTTCAATTCAATCCACTTCTCTCTCCAGCTCTCTCTAAGAGATGAACCAGCGAGAGCGGCCAGATCATGACTGTAATTCCTATATATCGGCCCATATTGAATCTCGAATTATTGAAATAGATTTTTTATATCTGGTATCCCTATATTATGCTACAAAATGAAGCACTTCATTTGCCCTCTATTAGCCACTAAAAAAAGAGACAGTAGTATACAATACAGTGTAGTGTAACAAAGGTAAAAGATAATGATGTCACTATTCAATCATATAACATTTTGTTGGATTATATTTTATTTTCGGTGGTTGCGAAACTGTCAAATGCTAATGAATGAATCGTCTCGTAAATTAGTTTACTATTTTTTCTGTATTTTATTTTCATTTTTATACATTGAGATTTAGAAACAAGTGAAACAGTGCCTTACATACGTCGTCTGTATTAGTTTGTGCTAGTGTAGTTTACCTAAAAAATAATGGAAGATATATTTCAGTGGTGCAGGGAAGGAAATGCCTTACAAGTAAGAGTTTGGCTGGATGATACGGAACATGATATGAACCAGGGGTAAGTTGGACACTTTGGACATGTTTTAAAGCTGTTTTGTGACCATATGGATACGCGACTTTTCCGATTATGGCATTGGAAGTACACGCCCACTCTGTTTATGTCATGATACTCATGGTCTAGTAATATGTGTCAGCATTCTGTTAAAATAGACCAACTGTTGTTAATTAGTTTCGGCAAGAAACGTAGCGGATATTATGTTTGCAGCTTACTTGTAGTAGCATACATATTTAGAGAATGATACACATTTACAGCAATTTCAATTCATGTTTTTCCTGTTTGAGGAATTTTATCGCAAATTATGTTCTCCTTGACTTAGTTTGTCCTCAATAGTGGTCTCTAGTTTTATTAGATGAACATGAATTTAATAAATGGACTATATCAATCTGGAATATTTCATAGTTGTAAAGACAATGGAAATAAGTAATTATGTATTCTATCTATCAAACAAATTACTTCTTGATGTTTTATTGTTAAATTATTTTTTACTAAGTACTACATTTACTGAATAATTTTCTTCCTAAACAAAAAAAACAGTTGTACCTGTGCTTATGAATAATCCAACAGACTAAAATATTGCCCATTATTGTAATAATAGATTAAGTAATGAATACTCGTTATCTATGACTCTGCTATTTAAGTAAAATCCATAAAATTAAAACAAACAAAATGTAACATACAAAAAAAAACAAAAATATGAATCCTACAAAAATTAAAACTAATCATATTTGTACTAGGACCCCCTAAATTTTTATAACTTGTTTTAGCGCCAATAGAAATACACATGTGTAAATCTTTCTAGTTCTTCAGATTCAGCCTTGTGACAGACAGATGGGCAGCGAAGCAACAGTTATCTGGTTCCATTTGTCACATTTTGGTTGGATACAGAACTTTTAAAAGGCCCTTTTTACACATAGTAATGCTTAGAACTGATATGGAACTTATGTAATTGTCAAATTTGGAATATCATCTTGTCTATACAGACACATGATTATTACTACATGCTGCCTTTTCTGAAGTTTTTTACTTTTAACCTGTGGGCCAAGACAAGTTTTATTACACTTGTGAGAGAGTTTGATGTCAAATAACAATATGGTCCTTATAAAGGACCCTGGGTGGTAGGATAATAATCACCAAAAAATAATTATTAGTGTTTTACTTGATATACTTATCTAATCACCATCAGAGATGACCATGACTTCAGTCCTCTACACTGGGCCTGCAAGGAAGGCCACCAGAAGATTGTCGAGATGCTCATCCGCCGAGGGGCTCGTATCAATGTCACTAACATGGGTGATGACACGCCGCTACACTTGGCAGCGGCACACGGGCACAGACCTATTGTGCAGCTTGTGAGTTGCAAACAACATTTGGGTTGATCAACTTTTTCTTGCCACTCATTGCTATAGTTACGGGCTCCTGTGTCACTCTTTAAACCGTAAGTTTAAAGAATTCAAATGTGCCATCAAACATGCATTTTTTGGTAGTTTTAAGCCCCTTCTATAATTGGTCATCTAATAAACATGTTAGTATAATGTGACACAATATTTCTTTTATTAAACTGCACTTTTGTCCCCTCGCTGACGGGACAGAATAACAACAAGAAATAGTTGATCCACCCATTTACATGTTTTGGAATCCATCAATATTAGTTTGGACAAATTTTCTGTCATATTAACATTAGAAGCACTTTATTATGTTTTACTTTGTATTAATAGGTACAGTCACCAACATCAATATCTGCCACAGCGAAGCTTGTAAAAATGTTTGACGCACCTACCGGCCCTAGTATAGTCATATCTAATAATGATGCATGCGTTGTTGTGTCGGATTTTGATGCTGGTGACTGTATCTTAATATTACAAGTGTGCTATTGGTCATAGTAGCTTCATTTTACTCGAAAATCTGCACTCAGTAAAGACCGGTCGCGGAGCACGAAGAATTTCGTACAATGACCTTTCAGTATGTGTCTCTGTCGCTCGCGCGTATTTACACACACATGAATTTGTATGCGACGTCAAATATTCACGCGCGAGTGACAGAGCCAAGTAGTGAAGGTCACTGCGCGAAATTCTTCGTGCTTGGCGACCTTACTTTAGTCACCCTCATATTTCCTCGTAAAATCTGTAAAATATCCTGCCTGAAAAATTTATGTTGTCTATGCCTTACCTAATTTTTTTTCCTCCTATAGCTGCTTCAAAATCGAGTCGACGTTAACTTCACGAACGCGCATGGCAATTCTCCCCTGCACTATGCCTGCTTCTGGGGCTACAGCGCCATTGCTGAAGATCTAGTGCTTGCGGGCGCGCTCGTGTCCCTTGCTAACAGGGATGGCGACACCCCGCTAGATAAGACCAGAGGACAGCTGATACAGAGGTAAATTTGTAAATATTAGACTGACACCTGGCAGTTGTGTTGCTCTGAAGATGGTCGAGTTCGAAACGGTATAGTGTGGTGGTGGTGATAGATAGGTTATTGTGATTTGTGTGTGTGCGTGCTTGCGTGCGTGCGTGCGTGTGTGTATGTGATTTGTGTGTGTGTGTTGTGTGTTCTTACAGTGTGGAGTTGGAGGAACTGCATGAACACATATTCCTTGCATAAACGTAGCTATCATAAAGTACTCCGCAAAGTAAAGCCTGATTCAATATACTAGCAAAGAGCATATCTATAACGATATTTATTCCGACCTTTTAAATAGTGACTCATTAGTGACCTGACTACGGTGGGTTGTGAAAAACTGCGGTAAAGAAAGGATAAAGTCTGATGACGGTGACTTGTCATCAAATCGCCGCAGTACTTGGAACTGTCGATAAAATTTTTGTGCTGGATCCTCTGACTCTGTCTAAGAGGAACCCCATTGTATAAAATCAGGGGACAGGTAGATAGTACTCCCCTGCTCAGCAACCACGTGTTGTATATGCCAAGAAATTGTAAGGGTTCCGCAATCCTTACAAAGCCTTTTGTGGCCTACTTACTACTAAAAGACTTTTTTTTGTTTTATTTTGACGCCTGATGCAATGAATTAGGAAATCAGCCTCCACTAACTGTTCAAGACTCAATTTAACCTGTTCCATCCAGATTGCACGAGTTAGCAGTCCAGCAAGGGCAAGAGATGAAGAAGATTCAGTTCAAGGATCAATCGTGGTTGGGCACGCGCACTCGCTCCCGGGACGCCACTCTCTCGCGGCACAAAGGCATCAATATCAATGAACTCGCGCTGCATACCAGGATCGCTGTCACTCCATCAGGTAGGCTTCTGAGCATTTAGTTTTAAAGGTAGTTTTTATGGAAAAACGGGTTGAACTTTTATATGGGATGGGAATTTCTTGCATTGAGTTTTGTTCCATGTTTAAATGCTTTCAGGGCATTTCGAATTGAGTTGAGAATAGATTAGGTGTGTTGTAGTAAGTCATTGTGTTTCCATTGTTTCAGGCGAGACGTGGCGCGGCCGCTGGCAGAAGAACGACATCGTGGCCAAGATCCTGGCCGTGCGGGAGTGCTCCCCGCGCGTGCAGCGAGACTTCAACGAGGAATTCCCCAAGCTCAGGATATTCTCGCACCCCAACATACTGCCTGTGGTAACTATGCATTTTGAGTGGTCATTAATGTGTGGTGGTTATTATATAAATATTTGATTAGCACACCCGTTGAAACTGTAAATATTTTATTGCATTCTTTAGAGGCTTAGACCCTGTTCCCAAAATAGAGGATCGTAAGTTCAATCCCGGCCTCGCACCTGTGTGTTTTTCGGAATTAATGTGTGAAATTACATTTGAAATTAACCACGAGCTTTACGGTCAAGGGGAATATCCTGAAGCAACCAGTACACACCGGCGATGAAATTTAATAGTGTGTGTAAAGTTCCCAATCCGCATTTGGCCCGCGAGCGAATTACGGCCCAAGCTTTAATTCTGAGAGGAGGCCTCTACCCTGCAGTGCCGAGATGATGATGAGGAAATCCGTCTTCCAGGTCGGCTGCTGCATCTCCCCCCCATCTTTAGTGGTGATCTGCCAGTACATGTCATGGGGCTCCCTATACTCGCTACTCCATGGCGGCGCCGGAGGCCGAGTGGTCGTGGACGCGGCGGCCGCCGTGCGACTGGCTCATGACGTCGCTCGCGGGATGGCGTATCTGCACTCGCTGCAGAAAGATAAGGATCATCAGTTGCCCCAGTATCATCTTAACAGCCGGCATATCATGGTGAGTCATCCACATCCGTTCGGCGCTTTAAGACCGTAATGAAAAAGGAACACTTGTTGAAATGACCACTTCTTGAAACATCTACCTACCGGGGCGGCTGTCCAGTCCAGGGTGCCAGGGGCTACAGGGCGCCGCGCGCGCTAGCTCAACTTGACCACTTAATTTGAATAACTATTTTTATCGATCTAAAAGAAAACTAGAGTCAGCATATTACCTTTTATGACTTATCTCGTAGAATTATGAGTACTTTGTGTCAACAAACACGACCTGTCATTTTGTCGGTGGCTATTTGTAAAAGGGTGCCAAAGGTATGATTCGCCCGGTGCGCCCAGTTGGCTAAGCCTGGCGCTGATGGTAAGTCATCCACATACACTACGTTGTATAGTCTTCGCTCCTCCACGGCGGCGGTAGTTTTCCAAATGCTATCCAGCCCAGCTGAATCCTCCTCTTCGCCACCGTCTCAAAAAATAAAAAAGGTACGTTCACTGAAAATAACCCAACCGCCCACTGAAACATCCGGATCAATTTTAAAACATCTTTCTTAAGCCATATTTTCCATCCCCAGATCGACGAGGACCTGACAGCTCGCATCAACATGGCCGACTCCAAGTTCTCGTTCCAAGAGAAGGGGCGCATGTACGCGCCGGCGTGGATGGCGCCCGAGGCGCTGCAGCGGCCGCCCGCGCGCCGCAACTGGGAGGCCTGCCACATGTGGAGCTTCGCCGTGCTGCTGTGGGAGCTCGCCACCAGAGAGGTACCCACTAAGGAGGCTTCTACTGTCACCTGCATTAATATCCAGGGGAGGCTACTACGAAACGGCTCCAACGACTTCGATGAAATTTGGTATGTGGGGATTTTCGGAGATGACCAAACGACTAGCTTGGTCTTATCTCTGGGGAAACCGCTTATTATCAAGTTACAGCCCGAGCAAAGCTCGGTCGCCCAGGTGCTATATATATATTGTTATACCAACTTTGGTACTGGGCTTTGGCCATGGTATTATGCTAATTAGACGCGTCCAGTGTGCCTAGAATAAACATTTGCACCTTTCTATCGAAATTTCAGTTATAATATTTTTAGATATGATTACTCGTCAGTCACCTGCTAATAGCTGCAGCTGAAAATCAGCGATTTGATCCGTACCTTCAGCATTGCTGAGCTGCCAGCCCTTTCGGCTATATTATATTTGAGTAAAATGATATTGTGTACCTTGTTGTTATTTTATTTATATGCGGCATAAACATTTTCTTTCTCTCTTTCTAATTATATTTCTAATGTGCTGTCTTCAATACCAGGTACCCTTCGCCGACCTCTCTCCGATGGAATGTGGCATGAAGATAGCTCTGGAAGGACTCCGCATCTCCATCCCTCCAGGAGTATCCCCGCACATCTCCAAGCTGATCAAGATATGCATGAACGAGGACATCGGGAAACGACCCTCCTTCAACATGATACTGCCCATACTTGAGAAGATGAAAAAATAAAGGTTATCTACTTTCAATTATTCGCAGGATTTGACATCCGATTATAAGGTTTGGCGCACATTATCAGATTTTTTGTCAGAAACGCCTCAGTTATTTGAGCGCGGGCAGGGTGGAGGAGGTTTTACTGGCAATTTGTTTCGATAATGTGCGCCGAAGCTTAAGTCGTAAAAATGACATTCAATTTTTTTTCCAACCACGTACTTATTCGTTTGATCTGGAGGCTGCTGGGTAACACACCAATTGTTATGGAAAGCTTCCGCGGGAGGCATTTACGCAAAACATTTCGTGTCTAGAGTAAAATATAAGACAGTAGAAAGCAGAGGAAAAAAAAAATTTACATGCGAAATTGTTGCCATGTTCATGAAGTTTACGTCAAAAATGTGAACGTTACGAGGGAAGTGGCGCTCTCTTTTAATTTCTACTGTTTTATATTGTACTCTACATCTTATGAAATTGTCTTGTACTTGGCAATTGTTTAAATTGCTGATCTATATATATAATTGAAATAGTACAACATGTTATTATTTTATACAAATTATATTTAAAGTATTCTGTCAGTGCCATAAAAATAATATGAATGGCCAATAAATACAAAGATTTATTGAAAACATTTTGTTGGGCCAGCAAAAAATATCTTAGGTATCCAACTTATTTTTGCTGACCCAATATTAGAAATTTTTAGCTTTTATAATATTTATGACATCACTTGATTTCTACTGCCAGTATTCTAATTGTTGTTTAACATTTAGGTTGTGTTTTTAATAATTTAAACAATATTTTTGGAGATTGAATTATATTTATTATAAGATAATGATAAGTGTAATAATTTACTAAAATGTGTAGGTAATTTGGTGCTTACAAAATAAAACAATAAAATATGCGTAGAAAGCCCTATGTATCTACAGCATGCTTGGGTATATTGGCTTGAGTATATCATTTATAAACTTATAACCCTGCTCTAGTAACTGATAAAGGAAAGGAATATATGTTTTAATGCTCGTAATAAATGCTTATTTATCAAGCATGACTAAGACTAACGTCGACTTTCCCTTGCATATTAGACTAGTCTAAAATGGATGAATGATCTTCGTCTATCGCATTCTTATTAGCAGGAATGGCCTGGGACTGTATTTATATTTTAGACCAAATACTATATCCGAATATGTATTGGACCTAATTATGTATTTTGTCACTACTTTAAAAAAAACTTCAACCCCAAAATCGATAAATTTTGTTTGTGAACATTATTTAAAGGGTTTTTCAAAGTATTGGTGATTTGTAGCTTAAGAATTATTATAAAATAACATGAATCTCTGTATACATACTTGAGTGTTGCCAACATCGCTTGTAGGTGTATGTATACAATTATTATGCTTGTAATAATGTGCCTTATAAATGCCTAAAGAAAATAATTATGACATCTAAGATGTGTAAATGTGCAGTTTTTGATTATTGATAAAATAATATTATACAAATAACATATTAAAATCATGGACACAAATGTAATTAAGTAATGTAATATTTTTTGATGTGAAATGAAATAATATTAATTTATGTTACAAATAATTTTCATAAAATTTACAAAATATTGCTGTTTCATTTGAAAATTCCACTGTTTACACAACTGTAACCTTGTCAATTTGCAAAATTCTAGCAGGTACTTTGGAAAATGTCATAGTTTGTGCTGCAGTCAACATCTATAAAATTAATTTGAAAGGATAAACAATAATTGACATCAACTGTGCTCCCCTGTTATAGGTGGTATATCATTTGTTGCATATTATATTTTGAGCTACCACCTATAAGAGGACAGTTTTGTGAAATTTAAATTAAAGAAAGACCTTGAGGTTTTGAACCTTTCTTATTCGGAAAGTAAAAAAAAAGACCTTGCATTCTAGACTCCTTTGACTCAAATAATATAAAATGAATTCAAATAAAAATAGAAAAAGATAGCTTTAAATTTGCACTGATCACTGCACTACTTTAGGCCTATCTATGGAAGCTAAAACTTAGCTTTGGTTTTTTTTTTTTTTTTCTCATTTTCAAATACAAAAATTCTTTCTTTCATACTCTGTATATACCCATGCGATACAGACATATGAATTTTCTGGGAACAATTAGTACAACTAATATTATAAATACGAAAGTTTGTGTGTATTTATGAAGTTGAAACGAGTTTGGTTACGTAGATAGCTGGACATCTAGAATAACAGAAGGGCTTATAATTTTTAATGACTTCAATTGATTTTGTACCATATTGTAAATGTAGCAAGGTCGAATATTTATGTACATTTATGTGGTCACTAAATGCACTATGCCTGAAAAAGGCATCAATAAAGATCACCATTATAGGGAGTTTTTTGTTTGTTAGCCATTCACAGTAGGTAAAATTAGACAAGTCTGGATAATATTTGGTAAGTAAATAGCGGGACGTCTGGTAGAACAGATAGGTTTTAATACTTATTCCTATCTATAGGATCAGAATAAAATACATTATAAATTTGGATATAATACTATCTGCGAGCACCAAAACCTCGGACTAATAGGAATATTATAAAGGGTAAAATTAAACAATTTACATTAAAGTATTTTATTTACAATGAGTTAATATAAATGAATGGGTTGATGGGTACAAATATTCACGTAAGTTCACTTTTCGAAGCTTCACAATGTCGTACGAGGTCTTTCAGCTTGTACACCAAGTCCTGCAGTTCCTGACTTCCACAATTGAAGCGTACATCATCCCCAGAATCAGTTTTAAGCACCACTGTGTATAGCAAGTTGTCTGAACCGACGCCCGGAGTATTCGTTACAACCTCCAGTTTCCACTGAACATCCACTATTTTGGACAAAGTGTTGGAGTCTAGTGTATCCATAATGATTGTGATAGTATGGTAGTCTATCAATCAATTATAAACATATTTACAAGGGATACTAGGTACGTTGTGAATGATTGTGATGTTTACTAAATTACTTACTGTCCTGTCACTTACCAAGAAAGTCAAGATAACAGCACGTCACAAAATGTTGCCGTGAACGAATTTTAATAATCTACCATTCAATCAATGATATATTTTTTTTTTCGGACGGACTGTTGCTGTTAGCCTCAGATGGCTTTTACAGCTTACCGGAGAGAGGGCGAGCAACCAGATGGGCTGCTCAGCAAGTGGGTGGTTTAAACTTAGCATGCCAAAGGGTGCTCCTATTGAGCCGACCTCGGACTTTTGTTTAAAATGTATTATCTTTTGTTTTGTTTTTGCTTAATTACTAACACTATGGATACTCTGTCCGAAATAAAGAATTTGAATTTAATTAACCGTGTGTATACTACCGGGATGGAAATACCGACCCTGTTTTTCGTGTACACGCCCATAGAAGCTCCTGTCAGTTTTATGGGCGTGTACACAAAAAACAGGGCCGGTATTTCCATGTCGGTGTTATCCGGGCCGGGAAAGACTGTCACCCTGTTTGGTGCAACGCAAATGTCAAACGGACCTCACAATGCTAACGCCATCTAACGGTATTTCGCCTGCCGAAAGACCCTAAGACCCAGAATAATAGATTTCTCATTTATCATCATCCCAGCCTATATACGTGCCACTGCAGGGCACAGGCCTCCTCTCAGAATGAGAGGGCTTGACATTGAGATTTCTCATTATGATAAATAATTCCCAAGTATTTGTTTACATCACGATATTATACACTGATCAATAAATGAGAAGAGAATTCGTATTCAAAATAACTTTATTTCAAGATACAGTCGTAAAATACCACAGTAAGTTAGATTAGAACACAATACAGAAAACAATTCCTTTGCACAAACAAAAACTCATAATCATCACAGAATACAGCTAGACGTGACTTAAAACTGAGTTGGTAAGCTGCATTCGATAGATTCATCTACGCGTTACTTACTTGTTAGTAACTTGGGACTAAACCCTTAATTACGATAAATTTATTCTTAGATATCACAATATCAACAGCTACACTACGCGGTACGAAGAACGACGAAGCGAACCTCAGACTTAACTTTAATAAGTTGCATTTTGTTAATCTGAATTTTAGCACCACAGAATAATAAAGCTTGGTAGTTTTAGTTCTTAATTTTATCTACTCAGCTGTATTACTTTGTGGTGTTATCCTTCTTCTTCTTACTTATCTGCGACGGATAGCGATAATCTCCAAGAGTCAAAACAGTTTAGGCCTAAATAAATTCAACATTTTTATTTGTCAACGTTCAAAAACAAAATTCAAATATCCTTATAATTTAGTACATGCATTTCATATAATTATGTAACAAAATATTGCTTTTTCTTATCTAGTTGAATGATTTTTAATTTTAGCGAGTTTAAGTATAACAACGTATAATTTTATGACAGTCAATTGCAGAAAAAAAACTTACACAACACACAATATCTTAAGTTCAGACAGATGGAGAGGAATAAAAGAATTTAAAAAATTTAGTCAATAATAGAAAGATACAATACACAATAGATATCGGACAGAAAATCGTTTAGAATGTGGTTCAATACAATAAAAAACACAAGCAAAAAGTATTGTTTGCCTCATTTAGTTTTTCCACGAAATTGCTTATTATGTTTGACTGACCACATTTCATTTTAGAATGCATCTTATGTACAGATGTGATAATCTACGATTTAATACTTTCATTTTCGATACACAAGATACGAATATAATAACTTAGCCTATTACTAAACTATCACAAGGAACCAAAATTATGTATATAAAATCAATAAATTTTAAAAGCTGCTTCGCTTAGATTCATAAATACTTAAAATTGCTTTATAAACAAAATTCCAACCTCAGTCCTGTGGAGCTTCAAAAATAACCAACTTAATTTCGTAGGGAAAACAGTTTAACTTTACTATTAGTTTAACTCTACTATTTAATTGCCCACTATAAACACAGGTTTATTGCAGTTTGGAATCTTGTATTTCAAAGTAATTAGTTAATAAACCAAAAAAATATTAACAAAAACAACACACAAGTAAATTAAAAATGATAACTAAGTAACAAAAAATTTGGTGATATCACATTAGGTTCTTAAACCATAAAAACTCAAACAAGCATTAGTGCGCGCAAATCAAATATTGGTGAAGTATTCCATATAGAAACAACTTATAAATAAAATATATTTCCTGAATGGTAATGAAATATTTCAGTTACAACACTTGCAATGTACTAACACAATGCAAATAAGTACTCAACGCACAAGCAAGCTAAAATAAGTTTAAAAGTTCAATATAAATTCCTGGCAGTTAGTCCTGGCTGGGTGTTTATTTAATATTATAAAAACAGCTAAACATGTTTTTACATAAATCCCACATTGTACAGTACAAATACCAAATTTCAATTAATAAGACATAATTCAAATCCAACGAATCAATTTAGGTTCAAGCTTTTCCGACTTTCTCATGTTATAGTAAAATCACAATATAAATCACAGCTGAATACAAAAAATATGTGATGCTTGAAAATGAAATTATCGATACTTAATTAATATTATGCCGATATGAGTCCTCCTTAGACCACCATTTGTTAGATTTATTAGTTTAAAAGTTAACGATATTTTTAAAAATGGAACAGAATTCTAATAGTTTTATGGACACACTTCTTTCAGCCTGATACGTCTTATGCGATAGGTTAGTTAGATTAGTGCTGTTATAGAAATTATAATTCTAGTGATTCTATAACACACCTTTATAATACATAGGACTGCTATAATTATCATCATATTCGTAACGTAAGTATGATCATATGATATGAAACATTATAGTGGCCTGTGATGTTCACATTTTGTAGGCCCTTGTAAGCCAGAGATCTATATTCAGTCGCTTTTCGATATTGAAATCGTTTTTATTTTTATTTAGAATAAATTCTATGTCATCCTGATCCTGTGACTTAAAATTAAATGACATCAAATTATTTTAGGTCGCTTCTTTGTTAGTTCGTAATATAGTACCTATAGAAAAAATATGTACGCATATGTTACATTTATTTTGCCTTTCTGCATTTTTTTATGAGGAATACCTACCGTACGGATTTTTTTTAAGTTCATAACTTATTTTTCATTGGCTGTGGTAAAATAGTGACATTTTATCGGCAGTGTTGCCCGTTACTGAATGAAAAACAAATTATGCCGGTGAAATTACTGGCATCTTAGGCCTCTAGGTTTTAAACGCATCTGCAATACCCCTGGTGTTGCAGATGTTTATGGGCGGTGGTGATCTCTTACCACCAGGACCCCACTTGCTCGTTTGCCATCCAGTCGAATAAAAAAAAATGTCCGTAGGTATCCTTTGGCTGGCGTTTAAATAATAGCTATTCAACATCTGAATGAGTTGCCATAGACCAAAACCATTTTTACTCGATCTGAATCAACCATTCTTGCAATTTTTGAAGCATACTTCAAAAAAAAATTATAAAACGACACAAAAACAAATTAATTCTGATTAAGGTAAATACAGTGAAATACGAACAGACCAGTGATTGCTGAACTGTTCTGGCTGCGTTCCGTTTACAGCGAAAAGAACTTGAGAAATGCCGCGGGAGGGACGGGGTGAGGGGGGAGCGGCCCCCCCGCCTCCTTCAGACGCTCGCGGTACTCCGGGCACTGGAAAAAATGAAATGCTTACTTCTATGAGGTCATCCATCAAAAGGCATACACAGATCAAAGTATTGTATGTTACACGGGTTGAATCACGAAATTTGACTCATAGTCCCCACTTTGAAACTTAGTGCTTCTAATAGAACTCTAGTTTGTAATGATTGCCGCCGTCAAAATTGTAGTTGCCGGGCGGGCAAAAAGTTCAAAAACCACAGATATTTGGATTAAATCGTATTTTTGACCCGGACGAAAAATGGAATGAAAGCTCGTACGTCGAACAAATTGAATCATGGCCCAGGGGGTGGAACCTCTGTGCTACTAATGTCATGTTGACATCTCATACTCTTGTCAAGGAAATCATAGTGAAATTGATTACTAAAATGATCCACGATGGGTCGCGCTGTCATCGTTCATCCACCATTACCTCTCATATTTCGTTTTCTAGATTTTTTTTACCGTACAACGGCAAAAACTACTAGACACTGGCAAAATTGTCCTCCGATGGACAGAGCCATATTTTTTTAAAGAAGCAAGCAATGTTCCACCCTGGGTCATGTCATGTCATGATTCAATTTGTTCGACTGTACCTACCTCCAAATCGAGAATTTTTCCGAGTGATCTTTATTAACATTAAGTAGGTATTTCAAGAGTCTATTTTGTTGACGTAGGTGTGTTGATTTGAGATGCGAGATTTTTTCAAAGTAGTTACGAATAGCCAGCAGCAAAAAGAAGCACTGTTAAGGAATGGCAACACTGTTTATGGGTTGGCTAGAGTACTTGCCTGGTCAGCGATGCAAGGGTGTCCGAGCGAACGCCAAAACAGGCACTTGCAGTGGCGGCACAGAGATAGCGTCTCCGTGAACTGAGCTTCTTCGCGCAGCCCGTACAGCCTGAGAAACAAACATACAATCAGCGCCGGCGCTAGCCCTTGATCAAGATAGAACGAGATTACCTACTGAACCTATACTACGAAGTGCAAAATTCGAATGTCGTATTTTGCCGTCTCGCTGACGCTAATATTATTTGATATGAGAGTGAGAGGGAAGGTACGATACGAACTTCGAATTTCGTAGTAGCCCCCCAGATGTAATGCGTAATGGTTTTAACATCGGAAAAAGTCTGATCTCAATCGGAATACGACGGCACCCGAAGTGTCAATCAATTATTGTATTAATTGAGTGACATTTTCATATCCAATTAATATGGAACTTTATTATTTAGTGCCAAATGTCAAAATGAAAAACGTACGGTTGTACGATGGGTACAGAAAGTAATTGAGAGAGCACGATAAACAAGAACTTTTCCGATAAAATAAGATGTAAAACCATTATGCAATACATGGTAACTCCCAGTGGACTGACGACATCGTGGGAATTGCGGTTAACCAGTGGATGCAAGTGGCGAGTTGTTCATTTTGGCCTTCTAAGGGGGATGCCTTTGTTTAGCAGTGGACGTCTTCCGGCTGATGATGATGATGATGATGACATCTGCAGAGACTCTGAAGAAACTTACTTCCTCAGCTGATGGAAGACAGCCTTCCAATCGACGTCCTCCTTGCCTTTGAGTACGGCGTCGAGCTGCGGCCGCGTGAAGTGGAAAGCCACCAGCTCGCGCCAGGTCCGCTGTTCCGAGCACACGGAGGCCATCACGCTCCAAGCTGACGAGGCGGCCTGGATTAATTTTAATAATTGGGTATAAACTCCGGAATTTGTCATGTCCAGTCCTGTATTGTCTGCCACAGCGGAGCGTGCAAAAATATCTGACACGTCCTATCGGCCCTAGAAATAGAGTCAAATCAGACTTATGGACGCTTTGTTGTGCCAGACATTGCTGCAGACAGTTCTGGTGACTGTCGAGCTGTAATTATGTACAAATAATGTCTGAAAACAAAAATCCGTTCAAAAATGTATTTTACTTTTTTTTTAAATCTTTACATTTTCTCCTCACACGCTGTTCTCTGATTTTGACGCTCGTATAAGTCATAAAGTAATATAAAATACTTACATCTAAATCCCTGTGATCTGCTATCCTTAATAGTATCTCCCTGATACACTCCTCAGGCAAATCGTGAAGTTTAGGCACTACTTCTGGTCCCGGCTGAAAGGAAAAATTTCAATACATTGCCAACCAACCAACACATTGCAACTCACAAGTGGCCAACCATATTATTATTAATAAATATTAAAATATCATCTGTAAGTGCTGTGCTAACTGAAAGTTTCATGCCTATTCTAATTGCGGTCGGATATGTCTATAGCAAGGGCCGGTCTTAGCCATCTAGGCTCCCCGAGCGAGTCATGCCTTTGGCGTCCTTTTAGATACTGATACGACAAGCGACAAAATGACAGGTCGTGTTTGTTTGACACGGAATACTCATACTCCTACGATATTGATAAAAATTTAGTTCAAATCAAATTAAGTGGTCAAGTTGAGCTCTGTAGAACCTGGCACCGGTCGCCCCACCTACAGAAGGTACTGCGTGTAACACGGTAACACGCGCGGCGCTCCGACTGGTGGAGGGAGGATACTTGCGGGCGGATACACTCACCTCCTGTATCCTGATGCTGTCGGCGATGTGTCGGATCCTGGCGATGGCGTGGTCATGGTTGTGCCACAGCGCGCGCGAGCCCAGCGGCCGGCCCCAGCACGCGCGCCGCTCCGACTCGCGGAGAGACGACAGCGCCACCAGCAACGCTCGCAAAGCGTTCAGGTTCTGCTTCGATGTCGCCACTGGGAAAGGAACGATGGTTGGAACCGTAAAACGGAGAACTACCGAAGTTTTTATTTTCAATGAGTCTTTCTTGACAGGCTAAATAGCGCTTGTATTGTACCGTGAAACGAACCTATCTATACTAACACCATATCGCTACATGGTGTTAGTATTAATAGGTTCGTCTCACGTTACAATCTTGCTTGCTCATTACCCGACGAGCAAAGCGAAATGTAAACGTAATGATTTTAGCAATCTATGTATGTTTGTACTTACGTATGTTGTATGTTTCCGCGTCTCGCAAGTTGTGGACAGTTCAGCTCAAAGGGCATAACATCCAATTTGAGAGATTCTCGTATTATAGTCTCTCCCACGATATACATGGTACTAGACTAGACTGTAGGTAATGTAATGACCGAATGCCGGTGCCAAAAAACTACACTATCTTCCTCCTCCTTGTTTGCCTCTCACCTTGGTCAGCGAGTTGCTCCAGCATGGACAGCAGCAGCTTTTGTGCAGCCCCCGGCAAGTGCGTCAACTTCTGCCCGCCTAGCAACAACTCCAGCAGAGCGCAGATGTAGTTGAACCGCCGGACGTCCCGCACGGCAGATGAGAAGTCCAAGCGTCGCACGGCTTCCGATAGGCCATTGAAACCTGCAATCTGTGAATATTAAAGATTAATAATGGATCTTACCGGCATTTTTAGTGCTTCACACTGCTTAGAGATTGTAAATGCCTATATACCAGGTCAAGGCAAATCGTGCTCAGTCTTATCAAAGCCGTTCAGTATAATTTGGAACCTCGACCTTCGGCTTTCCGCTTTAGATACCTACTAGAATGCGAAATACGGAAGTTCGTCGAAGAACTAGAATCACCGACAGATCTCGAGGAACAGATAGCCTTGGGTCTCGGGATGATGGGTCTCGGGTGGCGACCGGAAGTCTACCACGGAGTGGACCGACGACATCGTGATTCGCGGGCAACCGGGAGACGCAGGTGGCAAATTATCGTTCATTGTGGCGTTCTAAGGGGGAGGTCTTTGTTCAACAGCGGACTTATCTGTAACTAGACAATACTGACTAACCTCTCTAGTACACTTGATTGTGATATGACAGTGTGGAGGCACCCTGGCTACGGAATCGCCTTTATCATCGTCACCTTCCTGGGACCTGAAACAGAAAAGACCACAGCATAAATTAAAATCAATGTTCATAAAATTGGCTCGGTAGGTATGTCAGTCATCTCATCAGATCAGATAGGTACAGCAATTTTTAAAGTGTTATAAGGATATAGGCTGCAGGCTGCAGGTTTATGTATTTTTCGTGGTTATTTTAACACCCGATTTTAATAATATCATTACATATAAACCTATCCACCTCAATATCAAAGTCAGTAGCGAAATCGTTACCTCGTATTTCGTGCAGTTATTTTCAGCAAGCACTGCACAACCAACTGATTAAAAGTGTAATATGTAGACGTCGTTAGTGCTCATTAGTTAAATGTTTGCTAACTTTTGAAAAGAGGTTCCTTAATGGAAATCGAATGACTTAAACGTTAAACACAGGCGATGATAATTATCAGAAGTACCTACCTATTCATTGAGTAAAAATATAAATACTTCAGTCATAATTTAGCTTAGCTAATCAGTACAAGTAATTAGTACAGAGGTAGTGCAGTGCATAAAGCCGCTTGTAGACGTCCAATGTTTTCATCCGTTTTTTTTTGCCGGACTTGCGCTGTTGTATGGCTTCGTCGCCGAACAAGTGTCCGGTGCATGTACCTACACACATTCACTGTAATGTAAGCCATACAACACCGTTGTCCGGTGAAAACAACGGACGTCTACAAGCGGCCTGATAGTTTTCAATCGGGAAAAGTCGGTTCTCAATCGGAAGACGACGGCACGGCACCCGAAGTGTCAATCAATTATTGAATTCATTAGCTTTTCTATCGAAATTGTGCTGAACAATGAAATAGCAATAACACAGTACAGCGTACAAAACACTAGTGATAGTCCGTACGCGAATGTACTCATTTTATTACCATAGATAATATAGTCTATACTTACTTGTTTTTTTTTAGCATTAGAAAGAAGGTAAGCGATCTTGACGTGTCTTTTTATTGAAAAACACTTTTGAAATATAAGTCACAGCAAATATGTACGCAAGGATGTGATCATTTACATGCTTTTGGTATCATAAGTAATAGTAACTGTTTTTTTTAAACGTTTTTCAATTAATAAGATTGTTTACCCTTTTTCTAATGCTAAAAAAAACGAAGTATAACGGTTAACGACTTCAAAAAAATAAACAAAACCTCTTTGTCATTAGTTCGAGCGGCCCTTAGACAAGCTAGCTTTCTCGCGATTTCACTATAATGACAGGGCAGCTATTGCGCGTACCGCGTGCGCGAATAACTACACGGATTATAATTGCACCGGTCATGGTTTAATTCATCCAGGCAGGCAGGCAGTCATGTGGTATGTCGGCTTTTAAATTGCTAACTTTTCCACGCGGTTCAATCTAAGAACAAACTTACAAGTGGATTCCTTGCAAATTAGACAAACCGCTAAATATGTCTGTTTTTAACTAAAAAAATAAATACCTAAGAATTTAATAATTATAATAATACTACATGCACTCTATCATCATCATCTATCAGTTGAATTGAAACCCCGGATTGCGAAAAAAAAACCGTGGTAATTCTAAAAACTTACGTAGTGTTCTTCATTAATATTTTTGTCCACTCCGACAATTACGAGTATGACAAATCTAACGATACCTCAAATGTTAGAATCCGTTCAGCCCTTAAGGCTGCAGAGGAAAAAAGAAACAGACATAAGTACATACATACATAATATATGGCGCTGTATCGAACAATAACCCTCCCTCCGGGCAGTCAGGTAGAAATCAACAAACATTTACCTACCTAGAAACATCGTCTAATACAGTTAGAAGGCGTTCGTTATCCAGCCGCACCTTGCACAAGCGGGAAGGCCAGAAATAGGGAATCGTCGGGAAATGGGTCGCTGTTTGCCAAGCCTGACCTATATCGCTGTGGTAAGAGTAGCTCCAATCGAAGGGAATGGATACTATGTGCACAATATGTTTATACTAGGTAAGCTAGCTAGAACATCCCTACAGCCGTGGGACAATTTAGTTTTTAACCCCCGAACCAAAAAAAGGGGTGTTTATAACTTTGACGCT
Organism: Choristoneura fumiferana; assembly: GCF_025370935.1. NCBI lineage: Eukaryota > Metazoa > Arthropoda > Insecta > Lepidoptera > Tortricidae > Choristoneura > Choristoneura fumiferana. The sequence continues at coordinate 16,437,615 of NC_133479.1, read as the reverse complement.
AATGTCTGTCTGTGGCATCGTAGCTCTCAAAGGGATAGACCGATTTCGAGGCTGTTTTTTTACCTGAAAGCGAGTTTTCTTGCGGCGGTGGCTCTTTATTCAAGAAAACCGGTTCGGCCGTTTTTGAGATATTGCAATTTAAAGGGGTTCAAGGATTTTTCTTTAACTTTCAGTTGGTAAGGCGAGGACTATAGGAGAGGAACTAACTATAGGACGACGCAAGAAAGAGATAGTGAGTGCGATCACGAGCGCCCGAGTGCAAGACAATAGGTACAGAGCCACTGGGTTATCTACGTAACTCCAAGTTAACTGCTAAATGTACCTATGGGACTGTCACCTCTAAATCAGGGTTGACCATTATTTATTATTTATTTATTTATCAATAAAAATTTATAGCATAGGAAAAACTAATACGCTTAAAATTATTCAGTTCCACAAACAAAAAAGATAACAATTTAGGATTTATCAAGCAACGGAATACCACACACCTATATTTTTTTTTATAAACGCTTAACGCATAAACGCGTATGGCGCAGTGTAATAAAATAAAATAGGTGTGCAGTGTACGAAATAGCTATAAAATGTTACAGGCATCTTGCTCAAGATAGATTCATTTCCTAATATTACTAGTCTATTACAAAATATATCATTACTTTATGTAAATAAATAAATTAACATTTTGTATGTATGACGCCATTCATTTGCTTTAATTTAAATTGTGATTTGTGGTCCATTATCACTTAACAAAATAATTGCTTAATCTGTGGCAGTGAAATTGTTTATGGCCAGTCGTAACTTTTAAACGGCAAACCACTTTCAGATTCAGAACACAGAATTAATCCCGCTGGCTATGTTGAGCGCTTTGATGTAGGAAAATACTTCTATTTTCGGACAAAGGTGTTTGATGAACTTTAAAATAGGTCAGGCCAGTAAGAATTTGGCTATCTACTTAACCTGTATTCTAATTTTAAATTTCGTGTTAATATATGTTTATTTACCTTCATAGAAGTAGGTATCGATATCGGTAATGTTCTATTATTATTATTTATCAAACTAGCTACGTCAAAGAAAAACAGATTCTAAATACAAACAGTTGTTTTCCAGTCGATCGTGGGTAAATTATCGCAATTATTTAAAACGCAATTAGAAAAAATATATGGTTCGTATTAACGGCAGGTGTATTTGAACAATTTGTTGTATCCGATTCGTCGGACTTTCCATTTGCATAACAATTGGCGCCAAACAAAGCAAATGACGCTCTGGTCTGGTTATGAAAAATTGTCTAAATTTAATGACGTTAATCCAGGGGCACGGAAGTGTAATAGCCAAGTTTTTTTCTCAAAGAAACATACTAGAACATTTTTGTGCGCATTTTATGTATCGTTAACTATAGTATCGTGCGTTACGTCAATGTTGTTATTTTTAAGCAAAATTCTGAGCATTTTGGAAAACATTACAATTATGTTCATGCTAGTATAGAGAAATTTGTTTCTTGTACACTAGCAAGTCGTTCAGTTGTATTGATTTGCAAAATCAAAACATACAAATAGACATTAGATTTAGACTTAGACTTCAGTCATACTACACAAACACACACACTTATAATACACGTATTAAATTAGCCCCTGGCATTGGCTAAAACCGTCAACATTTATGTATTTTATTATTAATTTGGCCAACGTATCTTTAGGTCTGTCTCTGTGTCTGCCATTTGTTCCGTCGCTATGGATTGCCAAAACCATTCATTACTATTCACATAGAGATTTCAAAATCCACAGTCATCATAATTTTAGAACTGATATACAACGTTTTTTACAAGTATTTATTTAGAGCTATGTTAAGAACACTTTCAAAATATAAAATAGAACATAAAACCCAGTCACATAACAAACTAAACTAATCAATCTATATCTCTGCATCGGAAGCCTTACGAGGCTGACTCATCACGATCTCTTGCATTTCCTATGACGTTTCTCAACCCACACTACCAGCAGACGTTGAACCCTGGCTTGAGGAACCAGTTGGAGTAATGAGCGCACGAAAAGGTTCAGATTACAGTGGTCTCTAGTAAATGGCAGGGTCGATGACATGGGGTTTTGTATTAAAGGTATGTTTTATATTAGGGAGTTCAAGAGGTAGAGTTAATAATTGATGGAAAAGTAGATATGTAGTTCACATTTACTCAGCATGGAAACAAATTCGTTTTCTTTTCTAGGTCTTGTACAGTGCGGACGAACGCTACTTTTGTATGTATATTGGTAGTTCGTTTGTGAGAGAGGCTCGACTGTATTAAATTGTTTGCAATCGTATACTACTAAGTATACGCTGCTACTATTAAAATATGCGATAACGTAAGAATGCGTTTAACGCTAATAGAAATCGGGTATAGTTAGAGTATAGTAGGTAAAAGTTAAATGGCACACCGCTGAATTACATTTAAATGTGAAATAAGAACGAATTTAAATATAGAACGGCGAACCATCATACGTTTAGTTGACCATTTTAAATCGGTCCCGCTTTCTATGATAAGTGATCAATATTGCGGTTTAACTTATTCTGGACTGGTGTACAAACCTGTGTTGTTCCGGGTCGACGCGTGCTTTCAGTTTGTTACTTTTCAAAGCGATGTTTTTGCAATTCTGCACTGTTAATTTCATTTAATTAGCTTTTACAACGTTATGTTTCGGTTAAATATTCGAATTATGACAAAGAATTAATCTGATCAGAAGGCAAATTCTATTTTTAACAACATTTTATTAAATTCAATCATAAGTAGTCTTTATGAGTCAATCTTGACGTGTAGTAAGAGTAGACGATCGAAACAAACATAACATTTTAATATGTCATACTCGTAAACTTGGTTTGAAATTATATTTTAAATTTACTCAAGAGTTTACTACACGACCAGATAAACTTGCTTCGATAAATATCAATCGAGAAATCAATTGAAAAGTTATTTTTAAATAGTAAATCTTGGCGACTAAAAGTGATTGTCTTCACTCGGATTTATCTGAAATTAAGGGAAGTTACTCTACAACTCTACATATGTAGAGTAGCTTCAATCGAAATAAAACAGTACCTTCAACACAACAAGTAACCGGGTATTAAAATTAAAAATATTTACAACAACATGCAACGTAGAGTAGACCGCACGCGTCCGCCCACTATCGGCGGCGTACTATAATAACAAAACAAACTGCGCATTTTGATATACATATTGTTAATCTTATCACAAATCAATTTGCAATCAATGGTCACGGAACAATTGATCCAATCATGCGCATGAGGACCACCGCGTTACGGTAGGCTGGGCTCTCATCGCATTCATCATTTAATATGCTACCACATCTAATATGCGGCGTGGTTTTACAACAATATTACCTACTGTAAGTAAAATACTTAGGTTCATATCTATATTTCTACAAGAATTCAACAACTAGCTACAATAGTTATTTGTGTCACAAGGGAGCAAAATGGCAAATGAATCCAGAATGTAGCGAAGGATTCTACAATAGAATCCTGGGATTCAAGTGTTAACGCCCAAGATGAAAATAATTTTGCTCCCGAGTGGTTCATACAACTTTTCATACCGAGCATTAAGAAACTTGAAAAAAATAATTCTAAATATTATTAAAGAACAACCAGCATAGATAATGGCGTGGCTTTACAATTATCAACTTCAAAAAATTGCATTTGCAATAAAACACTTAGAAAAGCCTTGAACAGAAAAGTTGCACTTTGCTCCCTCTCATCAGGGAGGAAAAGTTACTTTCCTGAAGGAGAGGTATGAAAATAATATTTCTTGCTTTTGTTGAAAATCAAGCAATATTCTACAGAATATTTCTCTAAAGAATATTTCTTGCTTGCAAAGGTTCAATAATTACATGGACTATACTCTTCAATCTGTTACAAGTGTCTCATCTTCCTTGTCTTTGAAGATGAATCGAGTTGCTTTTGCGTTTTTATGCGTATTTGGTTTCATGAAACGTAGTTGTTTTCTATGAATAAAGAAAAATGACATGACAATTCTTGCTACATCGTTATTTATATGCGAAATAACTATCTCTTTCTCGCAGTTTATTGTCCAAGACCTTGAACGGGACAGCCGTATAGAAACAAGTTCAACTTTTATTATCATTGATATGGCCTTGTTGCGCATAGAGCATAGATGCAGTTAGGGAGAGCGATCTACGCTATGCACTTATTTTGTATCTACAATTGTTATATATGTAGAACTGGCGTCCATTTCATTTACGTGACCGCCAAGGCGATTGATCCCCGTTAGTTCTGACTTTTTTTCCATACGTAGTTCTATAGACCAAGCCAAGAAATCGCAGTTTTGTGATTTTATTAAATTTAATATTGTCATTTCATTTAAAAATGTATACTCCACATAGTTCGTTTAGCAGTTATTATTACAATTGATTTATGCTTATTTAATACCCAAGCAATTACGAAGATAAATAACCGACTTGAAAAGTTTTCGTATTACCAATGCGTCATATTCGTTTTAAAAAGTAAGCTGAATTGTTATTGTCATCTGTCGCTGCTGAAATAGGAGTCACGAGTCACGGCAACGTTAGCGACGCAAAAAAAAAACTGTTCAACAAAGTGTCAAATAGCACGCAACATTTGGAATCCGAATGACGGACATGTCTGACTGATGCCATTCACTTCTTTCGTCCGGGGAATAAACCTAATGCTTCTGCACATTGTCAAAAGTTAGAATCTGTTCAGCGTTATGTTAAGATTTTCGAGTTAAAGATTGCACAAATAGGTACCAATGATATTATATTGCAAAAAGTTCATATGTATGTGTAACGCCAAAAATCAAGCATAAAAAGGCATAATTGCAGTCTGGCTTTACGTGACGTCATAACATCATATCAAGCCTACGAAATAATACAGAATTTTAACCTTCAACTATATCCCAGTGCTGCACGACACAGGCATGCATGAGAGCCAGCTGAAATGGTTCAAGAAAGATTTTACGGCAGTTTGCTTTGCGCTCAATTTGGTGACTACTATACTCAGCATGTTTCACAGCTTGTAAATTTTTCGTGCTATTCAATTTCCCTCGGTATTGTATCCGTGCAGAGAGGAAAATTCTCCAAAGGGCCACACTGTTGCGATATTACACACGCGTACCCCATTTCCACCCAAATGAAATAACAATGACGAAGACACATATTCCTGTTGCCTTTGCGTTTTCACACGTAAATCTTCGATTTTCGACATAAGTCGCTTTTTTTGTGAATTTTGTTCACATTGTGATGAATTGTGAACTCAAAACCACGTAATCACCTATTGTTTCGGTTTGGATTGCCGGGAATGTTTCTAAGATTCTAAATTGAGTTTGAATTTGTTATTCGAAACAAAAACAGTCCATAAACAGGCTAATAGCTTGTCCCGGCAGGCCAGCGTTTAGGCAAGCTCCGCGCGACATCCTGGCTTTGTGCCAAGGATGATCGGCCAATGACCAACCTTTTGATCACGGTGGCTCGGTATGGCTATACTATACGCATCTGCGTCAGTTTCACTCCCGTTTTAGAACTAAAATTGGTTTTATTACATTCCAAGTGCTCTGAAATGTCAATCTATAAGTGTCTGGAACAGCTTCAGCTATTTTAAACGCCAAAGTTTCCCAACGGCGTTACCTAATCTGTGGTTATAACTGGATAAGTTTGTTGTAATCGTTTGCTAAGAATTGTTTCAAAACAATGAAAAAGTCGTCAAGCGTGAGCATCGATTGGGGTTCGAGATTAGCTGAAGAGCTCTGCCGTGCCGTTTTATAACAAAGAACTTTGTAACATTACAAGCCAACAGCTCTTTGATTCGAAAGTTGAAACATGTTTATAATTAGAAGTCTGTTTATCATTTTATTTATTTTAAGATAAAACAGCCGGTGCTTTTATTTTTACCAAAAAAGCTTTTCGTAATAATACGTCAGCAACCAGTGATTCACCTTTTCTTGAGAGTTGAAAATGGTGACTAACAAATATTTGCGCATTGCATTAAATCGCTTAAATGAAAACGACTTCATTAAATGATAAGATAGGCGCGTGAAGTACAATTTATTCAACATAAGTGTAGGAATTAACCCGGTTGTTTTATTGTTGTTGTTGAATTGTGATCGTATTACTAGTCATTGCCTCAGCCAGTGTAAGTTTTAGACACAACATGTCTCGAGCGCCGGCTGTCTGGTGTCACTGCCAGAATCCTCTCTGTTCATTGCGTGTATGAACAGTAATTCCAACGAACATAGCCATAGCCAGTCTTTTCATCTATCCGCACCAGTTGCCAGTCGGCTAGCTAGTGTTTCTAGTCAACAAATTTCCTTTTCTAGGGGATGTTGTAACTTGTATCGCAATCCTTCAGTGATTGATTCTATGACGTCATTCGTTTCTAAGGCTTCAAGCGGTAAATGCTTATTGCGTTTTGTTTGATCGGTAATATCGTCTGAGGAAATTATGTGTTTATTTCTACATTACTCGTATATATACGACATACGTTAAATAGTAAACTTTCGCGTTTTTCGACCATACGTTCAATGCGAGACCATATATTATTTTGCATTATTACAAATTAAAATGTATAGACGAAAATTATTAGGTACAAGCAATTACATACAAATGTAAAGTACTTACCTACTGAACAGAACAACATTTTGCTATGCAAGAAAATATAAACTTGGCCGCGATCTACCGTGCACCCAGTTATGTAATACTTAGATTGCAATAATTTATCACAGAAATTAAATTCATAAAGCTTACGTTCTATGTTTATTTATGTATAATTAAAAATAACATACAAATATGTATACTTACTCGTATTCTTATTGAATTCCGCAACGTATTATGTTTTTGTGTTTAGTGGTTAAATGGGTCCTAGTCCCACTTCAAAACAGCGTCGCGGCTTACCGCAACATTATGCTGTGCTGTGAGTCCAATTTATTAGGTAGGTACTGTTCGATGTTTTTCTTTAAAAAAAAATCTGTGTATCGAATATGTAAAAATCAACGTCTCTCTCTATCTCAGCTATTAAATTTGTAATAAATATAAATAAATAATAAATATAAATATCACGGGACATTTGACACCAATTGACTTAGTCCCAAACTAAGCAAAGCTATGTGTAACAGACCAGTACTATTTTATATATTTTTGTATTATTATTAAATATACTTAATTAAGTAGTTTAATTACATGTAATTGATCTTTTTAATCAAGTGTGTAAGCGGATTAAATACTCAACTAATTACAGTACAGACAAAGTTAAGCAAGACTGGTTTGCTCATACATATCTATAAATCATTATAATCAAGTTTACTATGTCCGTAAGGTTTTTTTTTTACAGCCGCATGATCTATTTACTTCCGTAGAACCAAACGTACAATAGAAAAAAAAACGGACTTTCACTCTCAACCACTTTTACTGTTCATAATGTGGACAGTTGCAGAAGCAGACCACATTTCAGCTGCAACGAAACAACTCATGTTCTACTCAACTTTGACGGATAATATGGCTCATTACGACTGTGGCTTGCACTGTGGTGAAGGAAAATAACTGTAATATGAATGGAGTATGGTAGGGATTTGTGGGATGTTGTGACATGACAAATCCAGGCTGAATAGTACGATGCGTGAGCCCCAGTTGCATTCACGAGGCAATGGACATGCGATTTTATGCTAATCCATGACACAGCTTTGTACTATTTTCTGGTATTATAACTGACTACTAATACTTATAACTTGCTATCATACTTTTATACTAATGATATGTATAAACTTAAACTAATATAAAAAAGTTAACTTTGTTTGTGTTTGTATTTTTGTATGCAGGAGCAATCTCTGGAAGTTATGAACTGATTCTAGGAATTCTCTCACTAAAAGAAATTATACACTATTTTAGATTAACATAACCAACTTTTTATTTCAGGGAAGAGCAAAGTTCCCGCGGGTGGGACGCAGGTGAAGTTGCGGGACAGTTAGTTATTTATTACACAATGATTTGTAACCGGTGATCAATTACCAATTTTTCTACTTTTATGAAAGCGGTCATGTTTATGTCGTAGTTACTTGGAACCAATTTTTTTCTGTGATGATTTTTATTTTATAAACAATAATCAATTTTAAATACAATTCCATTTTTCACTGTACTATGGTCTATGAGCTTACAACCTGTTTTAAAAGCTTGATAATTAATTTTTGCATAATAAAATGTTGCCATTATAGTCAAAACAATGCATAAATTAGTCGTGAATATTGACGTAAAATCTACGGACCTACGGGGAATTTCTCAAAGGTATTTATCTACTTCACAAACCTATTACTTGGTTATTCATATTTTTGAACTCCTGATGACTGATTAAATTCTAGTCGTGTATGTTTCCATTATGTACGCGACGCAACCAAGAAATATTATAAATGTAACCCACGATGAAATTGAGAAAACTGAGATTGAGAAATTAAGCACACGCATAAATTTTATATCACATTTGGTACTTTTCCAATGAATGTTAATATAAACGTAATCAGCTTATTAGCTAAATGGATTCCTTGTAATACTGTAAGAAGTTATGTTAAATTAGGTATTTAATTGCAGTTCAGCTGTTAATTTCAGAATAATCAAAGCACACTCGACTAAAATACCATAAAATCAGGAGCGGCCATACCATAAAATCGGGTGCTGGTCAATTCTAATATTTGGATGGTATTTTCTTGGATTATTGATTGTAATGTTTGTTTGTATTTGTAATTCCATACAAAATTGCACTGAAACCATCCTCCTGCTCCATGATCTAACCATGTTCTCATCCATCATCATCATCATCATCCATGTAAAAGGTTTTTCTCAATTGTGATTGTGTTTCTTTCTTTATTTCTGTACAGTAAAATATGCATACCATTGCTTTTTTAGGCATGAAGCGTGAAAATGATTTTCAGAAATATTTAAAGTTTGATGTGTAAAAATTACACTAAACAATCATTCGACCAAACATTGCGCTAGACAAGACAAAAAATACGATACGAAAGGCTCCCTAAAATTGGTTCTATTTCTTTCAACAACAATTAATTAAAATACATGGCAATTTAAAAAATTTGCCTGCTACAAAATGCTGTCCTAACGAACCTCCTTCTCGCTTCTGATATTAGGTCGGACTGACACCTCTTGGCAACCAGTCTGACCTACATTATGAAGAATACATCATACGAAACTTACATAACGAGCTATATAGAAGATCGCGTGTGAATCCAACTTAACGTGGCCAAGGCACGTAATAAAAGAGTTTCAATTTCGACGGTCATTCACTCAGAGGTTGATGAATTGTTTGAAATTTTGCTTTAATTCCTCGTACAGTGTAATTACGTGGTAATTACTAATTGAAGAAATAAATAGAACAGAAGGTCGATTTAATTGGCTACATACGTACTTTTACATTAGAAGAAGAGGAATTTGAATGGTACTGTTTATGAAGCTATCAATTTTACACGCACATTAGGTGTAGTGCCTGAAATTAGTTTTTGGCTTCAATGCCGATTTTTATTCTCTTTTGATACGACAATTAGTCAATTAGTTTTCAAGTTAGTTTTAGCCGTCATATTTTACGGCTTTCAAAGCCTCAATAATAGTTTTATAATGCGAATAAGTCGAATTTAACTCATAAAAAACTTTAAATTACCTCTGATCAAGAATATATTATACCTACCACTACCGCCGTTGCCAAATTCAATGAATTGATCCCGTGCGGAAATGATGTTATTTTGTGTTGTGAGGTTGTGACCCAGTTTCTCATTTACCTACTCAATGACATCTACACAGATAATGCATTGTGAAGCGCCGGAGATCCACGAATTCTGAACGCAATCATTTGTTTTATTTTAACGTGTTTCTCAGTACTGGCGATTGGAACACATGGCCAGCAGTACCAATGCCTTCGGCGTCTGCACAACAAAGAAGCCTCATTCAGCACTTCAGCAGAACGGAGATGTGCATGTTACTTTTAACGCTTTTATATTTAAACGAAACTTAAAAGAACAACAGAAAAGCCATATGCAATCATGTAATAAAGTACCTACATGTTATTGGTTTGAGGTGTGAAGAGTAATTGTCTTAAGCAACTAGCTTATGCCCGTGAGTTTATCTAGTTGAGGAATAACAAAACCGGCCAAGTGCGAGTCGGACTCGCGCACCGAGGGTTCCGTATAAATATTTTTGTTATATTATGTAACTAAAAATTTACGGTTTTCGCAATTTTTCCTTTATCTGTGCTATAAGACGTTGCTTCGTACCAATCGTACCAAATTTCAAGATTCTGAGTTTACGGGAAGTATCCTGTAGGTTACGATTCCCTTGTGAGTTTTGAAAATTTGCGGCATAAACGGCTGTATCTTTTGATTGCGCTGGTTATCAGTTGGTCAGATTTCATTTAAGAGATATTTCCTAAGTTTATAAATAGCACTCAACTAAAGTTTTTTTCATAAGGCTGCTTTGTGTTCTAGTTCTACTGCTATGCAAAGGCTTTAAGGATTAAAGGAAAACGTCATTAAACCTAAATGCGACGAGTTAAATCTAAAGAGCAGCCACGATCAGTCTCTTTCAGTGAAGAGGACCGCAATATAGAGTTCGTATAGCTCCATCCTTCTTGGTGGTAAATTCTAGAATCCCGAAGTAACGCAATTACCAAATAGCTTTGACTTTTACCTCGGGAGCGGCCGAGAAAGGTCGGACACGGCCACACCTTGATTGTTGTGATTTATTCACGTCCCTAAGACAGCAAAGAATGAAAATTAAACGAGGGTGCTATTTTCTTCACACCTGTCATTTTTTTGTAGAAATATGCTTCAATAGTGATTTCAGCCTGTATACCTTCGTCTTATATATTTGATGTGCTGGCTGGGCACAGGTCTCATCAAAGAAGGAGTGGCAATCTTAAGTTACTTTTTGATTTTGCTGTGCAGTATCGTTCTGATCATTCAGACTCAATTTATGTTATACAAATATTGTTTTCCTAAAGATATACCCTAGCCTCGTTAAAAGTTTCATGGAGAACAAGAGAACATACTATATAATGGACATACTGTCGTAATTTATCCTGTAACTAAAACCCAGCATTCAGCAATCTTCGATAATTTGTTATAATAATAAATATCTTTTTTTAATACTTAGGAATGATCGGCTTTTGAATTAGACCTGCACCACAGCACTGGCTTAACATAAAAAAACTTGCGCGTAGTGACGCGTAAGTAAGTTCAAATTACGGGTGGCTAAAATTTAAATTCTCATTGTAAAGTTTCGGATTGGCTTTAGTTAATTTCCAACATGAAATCAAATCCCCACAGAATTAGGTTAAAAGTTATTGAAACTTCATTGAGTTTAAGTTTATATTTAATTAACTTAATTAGTGTGGAAAAATTTAGATTCCAATAATTTTTCCGCCTGATTAAGTAAGCGAAAAGAATGTTTGAGATATTTTCCTTTTTTGTAAAAAATATTATATAAAATGTTATAGTTCTTAAAAGTAACAAAATCAGTCAGTAAATTTTGACATTACAAGTTCGCATATAATTTGAAAAAGTAGAAAAATTGCCGAGTTGAGTGAGGCTGTGTTTTAATTACCTACTTGAAACATTTCGAATAAAGACAACCTTGTACAATTTAAAAATCGAAAAGCTGCAGTTATGTAGTTTTCTAGTTTTGACGCAATCGCAGATAGCACTACCCATGTCTGCAGGAAAGGCATGAAAACTTTACATTAATTGTACAATCTATCTTTAAATATCTTAGGTACTTGTACTATTACTTATTCTGTGTCTTAGGGGAAATATTATATTCTATCATATATCTCGTTCCTTGTTTCCTAACCTAATAGAACTATGAATTAGTAACACACGTAGCCATTAGCGAAGGGAATTCCATCGTTGTAAGACTTTAAATTTAGCATCAGCATCCTGTCGGAACATGTTTCGGAGTGTATTTTGTTTTAATTGCTTTCGACCCGACCATTCCTCTTAATTTGGACATTGCGTTGGCGGTGGGCCACTTAATATTTTGAGAGGGCACAAAGGTCTTGAGACTTTTTATGTCTTTAATCATCAGATTTATCATTAATTTTATCCTAATGTGGAAATGGAGCGAAGTCATAATCGATTCTTTCCTGACTCAAGTATTTTTTTTTATGTTTCAAACAATAAAGAAACAAGCTTTGGCTAATAAGGGTTTCAAAATAATTCTGATTAGAGGAGATAACTTTTAGACATGTTAGATAGAACTTCCATTGTTTCGATTTTTCCGTTGGCCGGCAGAGGTTTGTTTAATCATGGCTACAAATTTGCCTGACCTAAATCTTTCTAGGTTACCTAAGTATCTATTGAATTGAAATGCATTGAATTGTATGAATTTTTACTGAGTACACTACATAGTAGTAACTGTGATTCATTTTCCGCAATGTGACACAAGGTCGACGGAGCTCCGCTTAGCGGAGCTCCTATTCCGCGCAATTAAGGCTCTTTGCGCCTTGACGCAATTCCAACCTAACCTAACCTAATGCATGCAGGTCAATTTACCTCTAATTGATTGATATTAATTTGAGATTCGAGATTCTGATTATTAAAACCATGAAGTTTAGTTTGCCGAATGTCATACTTCCGAATTAACAATGTCATTTCGGAAAATTGATAATCGGATACTGTACTTCGGGCCAATAACATTTCGTGTTTTTCATTCTTCCGCGTTATAAGAATAGGATATAAAAAACGATATTTTGAAATTGGGAAAAATAAATGTCGTGTTTTATTTTAAGTAATCGGAATTATAATGTCTTAGGAATTGTGAAAATCTGAATTATCAAATTCGGAATAAAATATTTCGGAGTATTTGGGTGTTCCCCTTTTTACTGTACACAAAACGCGTGAAATTAACAGATAAGTAACAGGAGAGTGAGATGTATAAACAAAGGCGAACTTATCTCTTAAAGAGATCTCTTTAAGTAAACCTTGGAACGAAAACTATTGTTTTTTTTTTGTTTGAGAAAATAGAAAGAACAGGTTTGTAGGTACAGGTAGGTACAAATTAGCAATTTTAAATGCAGATTATGGTGGATTTTAAGCAGAATAATTTATAGAAATTGTTTTGCAGCAGTAGAGTTAAGAACAAAAACATTGGCCAAACTGAAGCAAATACAAAAAATGAATGTACCTACTTATATTTTATATAAGGCGACAAAATAAAATTTATTTTTAATTATTAAATTTATATTTTCACCATTTAGGTATGTAGATGGGTTTTATTCGTAATCTAATTTAATTAAAATGAAATAAGCTATATCTGCCTTATATTTCCATACATATTTATTGTAATTTACTTACCACCTTTTAAAAAGCAAAATGTCACAACTGGACTATGTCGCACTACCGTGCCCCTCAAAAGTTCATAATATTGGGATTTACCTAACCATTATTTTACTGTCTAGTTTTTTCTTATTTTGTTGCAAAAGATTACAAAAAATTGATTGCTTAAAGCAGTTTCTTATTGGTGTTAGAAAAAAAATATTATCATTCTTTATTTCGTTTTACGGAGCTATCGAGACGATACTATCGTCTTCTCAAAATCTACAAATTCACCCAAGCAAATACTTACACAAATGTACATCAAAACCAGGCGAAGGACTCACGCACACACGCGCAACCAAATCAATACTCGACGAATGAAAACAGTAACAGCTGATCGCGAGCAACAAACGGTAAATAACAAACGAACTTACCATGACTTCTGCTGATCAGCTGGGTTATTAAAGTTAGATATAGCGGGATATCTGCAATACAAAATTACGTTACGTTTAGAAAACACAAGCAAAATAGCGTTAGATATTATTGCGGGAAATGCCTAATGTTATATTGCTGCGTTGTAGTGCAACGAACAAAGGAATCACCAGTCGATGAAAACTTACCTTTGGGCCGTGCACTCGAGCACTTTTTTCTTCTCCCAGCCTTCCTGAGTTTTGACCCATTCCTCGCCAGGCGATCTCCAGTCTTTGGATATAAAAGGCATTTTTAACACTGACACAAAAGTCCGAAGCGCGGGCGGTATATCCGCAGCCGCACATGCAAACGTCTACGCTGCGAGACGCGATTTGACGTTTTATGTTTTGTATAGCGTGGAGCATGGACGTGGAGTGAACGAAGGATGCATACGTGCAAGGGAGACGAAGTGTTAAGAATGAGACAGTCGCGCGCATGGCCTTTGTTTTGTCAGTTTTGTTGACAATACGTCATAAACAGCTGCTTAAAAACATCACGCAAAACCAACGCAAAACAGGATGTTATAAAGTTTGATAACAATCAAACATTTAAAATAGTTTGGTTGATTGTCAATTGGTGGCTGATAAGCAAAAAAAAAACTACTTTTTTGCTGAGAATTTATATCGAAATGTTCAAAATAGTGTCGAGTAAACTGTTTGCGTGTATCCATAAAACACGCATTAATTATTACATTTTACTATCTTATTAATTTATGCACGGATTATGCCATTTCAAGGAAATTGATCTTGAACTTATATGCGACCTGTGAATTTACCAAATCTACTACAAATTGTTATCGGCCACACTTAACGTTGAAAAAAAAATTGGCAATTCATTTCGATTTCTAATCTTCTTTTTTTAATAATTATAATGGTAATTTAAGTTATTCAGGAAATAATAATATCTTCTCCATGAAATATTTTACATTTTTTTTCCTCTATTCGAGCATGAACAATCAAATCACACTGCCCTGAAAATTGGTGTAGTAACACTCTTGAAACGTCACTGTTATTATTAACCAGTGTTTGTTTGAGGTTAGGAATTGCAATAGAATTTCGTAATGGGGGACACCGAGTTCAAGCCCAAGATCAACTCTGAGGCCAAAGACCCTATGCTGAAGAAGGCCGAGATTGATTACATGAAAATAATCGAGCAAAAGAACCGCGAACGAGTCCAGAAGCTGCAAGCAATCGCGAAAAAGAATAGAATCACAGGTTTCGCTATTGGAGCAGGAGTGTTTAGTATTTATCTCTATTCTATTTTCGCTGTAAAACAGGAGACATTCTTGGACGACTTTAACGAGCCGGCGAAAATACAGCAGTAATGGCTGCTGCAACTAAGGCTGTTCATATTCGGCTGCCTCCTTTACCAACCATCAAAGATGTCATTCGTTTGTACAAACTCCGCGCGCTCAAAGAACTGTCGCAAAACTTTCTCATGGAGCCGCGTATGATTGATAAAATAGTGCGAGCTGCTGGGCATATAGACAACAATGTTGTATGTGAAGTTGGGCCTGGACCGGGCGGCATAACTAGATCTATAATTCGCCAAGCGCCGAGAAAAGTAATTTTAATAGAAAAGGATCCTCGTTTCATTCCCAGTTTAGAACTAATCGCTGACGCCTGCAGGGATAAAGTTGACGTAGACATAATAACTGGTGATATTTTGAAAACTGATATTGCTCATTTTGTACCCAAAGATGTCAAAGTTGATTGGAATGATCCCCCACCCGCTTTAAATCTAATTGGCAACCTACCATTCAGTGTATCTACGATTCTCATGATCCGTTGGCTTGAAAAGATATCTAAACAAGAAGGGCCATGGGCTTTTGGCCGAACAAGAATGACTTTAACATTTCAGAAGGAAGTTGCCGAGAGGATGGCTGCTAGGATTCTAGACAAGCAAAGATGTAGGTTGTCTGTCATGTGTCAGAATTGGTGCAGTGTGAAATACAAATTTGACATCCCTGGCTCGGCTTTCCTACCAAAGCCTGATGTAGATGTTGGTGTGGTCACACTAACTCCATTAAAGCAACCAATCATAAGGTTGCCATTTAAATTAGTTGAAAAAGTTGTGCGACACATATTCTCTATGAGACAGAAATATTCCATCAGGGGCGCTCAAACATTGTTTCCGGAAGAGGTTCGTCAAGAAATGGCTGATAGAATGTACAAGCTGGCTGAGATAGATCCCGTTACAAGACCATTTCAAATTGTTAACACAGAATTTGCAAGACTATGCGAAGCTTATAATGAGATCATAAAAGAGTACCCGGAGTTTGAACATTATGATTACAGAGCACCAAAAGCTAACAAAGAATTAGTAGAGGAATAGCCTTTGTTTTTAGTTTGTAAATAATATAGCATTATAAATTAATAATAAACTGGTTTTAGTTGCACACTTGTTTTATTTAATTTTAAAATTACAGTTAAATCAGCTTAAATAATAATTCAGTTGTCCTTAGACCTGTGTATAGTCTCTGTATTTTCTTCCAATTTTCTCCTTTGAAGAGTTTTTTTGTGTTTGTTGGAATTAAGATGAATTTTCATCTCATTATCTCCTATTATAATTTTCTGGCACACTTCACAGTGATGTTTTCCAAATGGATTAGGCTTTGCTTCGTCTTCTTTAGGGCGAGATCTGGCTAGATAGAATGGGCATGGATCTTGATTGAGATAACTCTGAATAATATGAATAGCCTTCCCTTTCACCTGTGTGTCCCATTCTGAAAGATCAGTGGCATCAAGTTCGTAGATAGCAGGAACCTGTAAAAAAACTAAAATTAGGCGACATCTAGTGCGACGTTGCCTCATTATCAACACTTCATTTTTAGTTAGCCTACTCGATACTAGATGGCATGTTTTAGTTGTTCACATGTTGTTCATTCTTGGGAGAGTTCAGCTACTCCGCAACAGATGGCGCTAACATCAATACTTTTTTATAATGAACAAGTAATAGAAAAAAAAATATGGGAGAAATTACGCGAACGCACCGAACGCAATATCCGTCGACATAGAATTTATTTTTCGTTAGTTACTATGCTATTACGAAGGAACCATAAAATGTATCGGCAATAAATGAAAAACACGCAATAGATTTCCAAGTTCTTAGATCGCTATCGCACGATCAGTACAGAAACAAGGGGTTTGTTGATATTTTATCTGATTTGACATAAAACAAGGGAAGGGAAATCAATTCTGTCTTAGTACTTTCCTTTCCTTTCCTTCTTGGTACACTATTTTAATAGAACTAGAAGAAAAAATATCTATCGGTAGACACGTTTGTGCCATTCGGTCTTTTCAACACTGCAGTGTTATCAATCTCAGTAAGTAAAAACATTTTTCCTAATTTCAGTTCAACAAAAGCTTTTTTGCGCTCGTCTGAAAGATCAGAGAACGATTATCGAAATTACATGACACGAAATTGCAATTCATACGTGGGAAAAATCTGAACATTGCTACTAATTAAAAGCTCAAATTATATATAAGTAACTTTTAACTTGATATTCGATGCCATACGTTAATACAGTTAACACTGTGGGACCGGTCATTCTCATTTATCTGTGTTCCAAACTAATTCCCGTGTTTATTGCGGATAAAAAAAGACACGGTAATTAGACTGATACACAAATGAGTGAGAATCACTGGGACACATGTAATATGTCTTTTCAAGTAAAAAAATGGTAGAGACGTAGCTGTTTTGCAAGTTTTGTCGGCTTATAGGCTACCATAGTGGAGTTGCAAGGTAAGGGTCACACGGCATATTCTTTATAAGTATACGTGCATTTACGCCACCAAAAATTCTCAACAGGCTAATAAAGTTACTGAAACTCGTTTGCTGATCTGAGTGTGTCGTCTACTTCTAAAAAAATACACCGTCTGCAGGTCCTAAGGTTGTACCTACCTACCACATTATCTATATAAATAAAAATGAATCGTAAAATGTGTTGCTAAGCACAAAACTTGCGAACGACTGGTCCGATTTCGCGACCTAATTATTTTTTGCTGTGTTCGTTACTGTCAGGAGGTTTTTATGGAAGAAAATACAGCTAGTAATTTAAAAAAAACATACAGACGAATGGAGAACCTCCTGTGTTTTCCTGTAATAAGCAACGTTACGCGCTAGTATCGTGACCAAATCGTGACGTCCGTTTGGTGACTTTGACATTTGTGTCACGTTTGGAATTGCTTAATTAACTAAATGAGCCGATCATCGTTCATCCACCATTACCTCTCATATTTCGTTTTCTAGATTTTTTTTACCGTACAACGGCAAAAACTACTAGACACTGGCAAAATTGTCCTCCGATGGACAGGACAGAGCCATATTTTTTTAAAGAAACAACAACAACTAAATGAGCCAATACCATGCAAAACCGCAACGTCAAACGGACCCTACGATACTAACGCCATCTAGCGATCTGCCGTGCTCAAGCTAAAAGGCGGCTAAATGACAAAATCGAGTTTGGATATGGAGTCGAAAAATGCGGTAGTTTTTTTAAATCGATGCTAGTTGATATCCGTAAATTATAGATGCGATAAAAAATTAATTATTAGTGATAATTTAATTATATTATTTAAATTAATAATAAATAATTGATTAATAAAGTAAACATTAAGTAAAAAAAATAAAAAACATATAATTCTATTTAAACTAGCATCGATTAAAAAAAATACCGCGTTTTTCGACTTCCAAAACTTGTTTTTTTTTCACTTAGCATCCTTTTAGCTTGAGCACGGCAGAATTTCGCCTGTGAAGAAATCTTCATCCCAGGCGTTTTCTAAAAAAATGTACACTTTCTTTTTTTAAAATTTTGGGAAAAATATAGTTTTTCCTACTTAAATAGCACAATCGATTCCGATCGTTTAAAAAAATGACCCCATTTTTTAATACAAAATTTTATGTTATGAGCCAGTTTTGTCACGCCCATACTTAGTGTATGAAAAAAACGTCGCAAAACAGAATTTTTTTTGGGGCAATTTTTTTTTAACTATTGGAATCGATTCTGCTTTTGATTCTGAGCAGGAAAACCCATATTTTTTCCAAAATTAAAAAAAGGGACATTTTTTTTTTAAAACGCCCGCACTTCTCTATGCCGCCGGTCTCGTTCCAAGAACCAAGGCACGATGTTCTTGGTCTGCCGGCGAGCGAACCGCTTGGTGCCCAGTTTCATGGCTTCAATACACTCGTGCAGTAGTTTCTGGCCTTCTTCTGTCTGTCGCTGCTCCTCGCCCATGATCAGATACTTGTGGAATTCCTTGAAACCCAGCGACTGGAATACGCCTTTAGTGTAGTCTGCCTCGCTGTGGAAATAAATGTTTCGGGATCTTTTTACACAAATTGCTCTTTCAACCACAGAGATATCGATACGGCCAGTTACAAAAATGTGTACAAGACTTCACTGACTTAACATTAAGGTTGTGTAACATAGCTTTGTAATTTTAACCGTATCGATATCTTTATAGTGCACTTTATTATTATATTATACAAGGTATTTTAAATATTATAATTGGGAATATTTCTGTAGGTAAACAGTGTTTACTTGGATTAGTTTAACTGAGAGGGGTGTTCAGTTAATGTTTGTCACAATTTTTAACCCCCGACGCAAAAGGGGTGTTATAAGTTTGACGCCATTGTCTGTCTGTGTGTCTGCCTGTCTGTCTGTCTGTGGCATCGTTGCTCTCAATTGGATGGACCAATTCCGATGCGATTTTTTACGTGACAGCAAATTTCTTTGTGTAGTGGTGTAGAAATTATGATACTAACAATATATGAACCTAAAAGTCTGAAATAAAATTCACTCATCCATTCAATCATTAGAGTTGTGACTTGGTATTATTAGTTTTTCGTGTCAAGTACTCTATTCTCGTAAGTTTTCCGGAGCCTAAAGCTCACGTTAGATCTGCAAGTAAAATCGCCCAAGTTGCATACATTGCGGCGCTCCATTCAGCACTTTAAACTGATTCGCCTTATCACCTCGAAATGTCAACGTCATAAATGAGTGATCACTTTTGTACCTTGTTTCGTACCTTACTACACACACAGTAGTACACTTTTGTACCTTACATCGACACTGGCGAAATTTTCCTAAAATAGGACAGAAGCCATATTTTAAATAGAATAATAATGGTACCAGATACATCTACAATTTTCCTTGCAGATCTACGCTGGGATCAGAGTTGTCGAATGCAGGTGTAGGGGTTATAATGACGTCGTCACCCTTCTCGACCCATCACGGGTGCGGCAAAAAGGCGAGTAAAACTGGGGGCTGTTAGCAGTGTCAACAAGAAGCGCGGGAACCGTGAAGAAAGCCTTATTAACGCGGATAGGATCGCTGGAAGAGCTGCGCTTGAAAATAGCTACAGAAAGAAATGAGTCCGAAAAAGCTGGGAAAAAAATGGTCCTAGAAAGTTGAAATTTTGCCAAGATGTTTGCATTTATAATAATAATACCTACATTTATTTACACAGGTAACTGGGATCTATAATTTGTTGTAATGTTATTTTGTTTGTATTGTTTGTTTGTAATTTGTTGCATTTGTTATAATGATGATAAAACAGATTTTTAGTTTGCACGGGCTAACATAAAGAGTTTCGAAAAGGAAGCCAAGCTGCGGGCGCAATTTAGTATTCTAACGATGATATTGCAAACATTATTGGAGAATCACCACTCATTGAAAAGTTTTATGTTATGCGATAGATAAATGCTGTCTCTTTTTATTCGGACAAAACACGACGGTCTGACAGATATCTGTCATATAAAATTTATCAATGAGCCATGAAACAGGCCCTAGGAGCGATTTCACACAACGCTCTATTTATATTAGTGAAAATACGGTCCAACTATTTGTATGTTGTTATCAGCAGGGCTAATACGAAATTTGAAAAACGAAGTTCGGTCCCTCTGACACTTATACTATTGAATACGAGAGAGAGAGGGACGGTACGATACGAACTTCGATTTTCGAACTTCGGAGTAGCCGCCTAGATAACGGAAATCGGATCTAAACAGTGCGTAAACTACAATACATAATTTTACGACTACTTCGGACCGAATTTTGACGGAATCAAATCGGACGTGTGCAAAGTGACTCTTAGGGCCGCCACATACACTCGGGATTTCGTTTCCGATTCGGGATTCCGTAAATACATCACACATACGTTTATTTCATTTCTTAACGCACAGGCCACCACAAGTTCTAACGGACAACTACTGTCCGTATGTGGTAGGTCCATAGATTTGTATGGATTTACTGCGTTCGAAATCCACGGAATTCTGAGTGTATGTGGCGGCCCTTAATGTGAAAGCCGCTTCCAGTGAAAGACAATCAGAGTGTCACGGGAGGAGCTGCGGTCGCGCTACCGACGCGCGCGCACCCGACTCACGCGTCTTGATACTTGCGGCGACTATTTAAGAAATAGACTACAATCCTAAAAAAACTTTTAATTAGTCCATCAGGGTTATGTTTTTCGAGCGTATGTATGTAAGTATGTATGTGTGTATGTATGTATGTGGGTATGTATCTCCATTTCTTTGGTCCTCGCTGCAGCCTAAACAGCTGGACGGATTTTTAACATAATGAGGTATCATTGGATTTTTCATTACTGTCGGAGTGACATAGGGTATATAATATTTCAATATGGCGTCTGCGAAAAAAAAACATAGCAGAGGAATGAAAAAAAAATAGTATTCTAACAATGTGGATATCAAATGAAAACCAATAATTAGCCCATCTTTTTTAATATATAAAAATGAATTCCTATTTCCCTTGGTCACGGCATCACGCGTGAACGGCTGGACCGATTTCGCTAATTCTTTTTTTGTTGTATTTGCTATTGTCAGGAGAAGGTTCTTATAAAATAAGATTAGCACCAGCTAGTTCTAAATATATATGGGTTATAATACTTTTAATCTACCATTTTCACAGAAATATCAAAAAAAGTAGGTATAAAATAAAACATTAAATTTAAAAAACAAAAACCCGACTGCCGTAAAAACTGAAAAGAAGAAAATAAGTCTGGTGGTCTAGGACTCTGTCAAGCAGCTAATTTAAAGTTCAACAGTCGGGACCCTTTCAAATCGTAACCAGCTCAAAAAAAAATTAGTAATGGGTCCCGACTGTTTAACTTTAAATTAGCTAAATACATGACAGAGTTCCAGACCATTAGACTTATTTTATTCCTTTTAGTTTTTAAGGCAGTCGGGTTTTTGATTTTTAAATTTAATATTTTTACTTAGAAGCAACGTCACGGGCCCCTCCAAACTTTGAAGCGCTGCATCATTGGATTTTTGTTTGATTGACAAAGGAAACAATACGCGGTCAATATTGTCCGATAATGTAATTGACTGACAGACTAAGAACATTTTTTTTTTGTCTAGGTATCTACCCAAATTTACTCAAACTAAAAAATATAAAAAAATAAGACATCTCGATATGGCAAGTTCCATACTTTCCTAAGCATAGTACTTTTCTATGTTATCTGTGGCAGAACTGCCCATGCCGCGTGTACTTGTACTGCCACAAAAAAAAGTTAAAAAAACGGCGCGTCGACACCCTTCACGGGAGTTAACTCCGCTAATAAGAGTTTAACTAACTAATTAATAAAGTCATTAAGGACCAAAGACATCATAGAGCATAGTAACCCGAGACAGAGAACCGCAGGCAGATGCCACTAGCGCGGCCGTTGCCCGCCGCGACTTTGGCATTGCAGCTTTTTGTTTATGGTTAAAAAGCTGGCCAAGTACGAGTCGGATTCACTGCTTAAATCCATTCCACACTAAAATAAAGGCCAGTAAAAATAAGTTGGTTTATACTATTTTTATAAAGAGTAAAGTAATTTTTGCGGATCAGCGATGTTTGAAATTTTTCTTTACCGATTCGTACTGGGACTTCTTTTTTGCAAAAATCCATTCCAACTGTTTGTCTTTGAAAATAACAATATACAGTGATGGCATCACATATATCTCTCAAAACAAACTCTAATTGTTTCATGTTAATCGCATCAGTGAAAAAAAAACAGCAAGGACATAATAATGGACACCGAACGAAGTGATTCTATAAAGATTTATTTTTCCTTTAAGGTATGGAACCCTAAAAAACAGAACCCTTAAACCGGAAAAAACTTCACGGGTAGAATTAATAGTGTGAAAATAATTCACCGTACACCTGATGGGTGTCATGGATATCCTAATATTAGGTAGTGAGCGAGTCCAGTAGCAGAGGCAATATTTTATATATCTTATTTCGTTTCACAGAAAAAACGGTGAATCCCATTGTGATTCTGAGCACGTAAGACAACATGGCAGATAAAAGACAATTATGGCTACCTACTAAAAAACTATGACCTAAGAGATAAGAAGACTAAAATGACTTACCTGACTAAACAGATTAAACTGACTAAAAAGGTTAACTGATCAAACAGGTTAAACTGATTAAAATGGTCTTAACTGACTAAACAGGTTAAACTGACTAAATAGGCTTAACTGACTAAACGGCTTTAACTGACTAAATAGTCTTAACTTACTGAACCATTTTGACTGACCAAATAGGATTATTATAACTGACTAAACAGGTTAAACTGACTAAAAAGGTTTAACTAAACAGGTTTAGCTGAATAAATAGTCTTAATTGACTAAACAGGTTCAACTGACTAAAAGTCTCGACTCACGTCCCATTCTTCAGCCGCTGCTTGTTGTACGTGTCGTGGAAGTCCAGCAGCTCTTTCACGAGCCCTTTCTCCATCATGTCGGCCACGCGCGCGTCCAGCCGCTCCTCCAGCACACTCTGCAACAAACAAACACGTCTGCTTAGTCACCAGCACCAATATATGACACAACACAACCAGGCATGTGTCAATATCAGCGGGGCTACTATGAAATTCGAAAAATCGATGTTCGTGTCATTCCGTCCCTCTGACACTTATACTATTTAATACGAGAGTGTGAGGGACGGTACGATACGAACTTCGATTTTCAAATTTTGGAGTAGGCCCTCTGATACGACTTTATTTCTCGGGCCGGTAAGACGTGTCAGATATATTTTTGTAAAATGTTTTCCTTAAAGATAAACTCTACATTTATTTTCCCAAACTGAAGAAAATGTTGAGATTTTAATAGTCTTTTTAAACTTGCCTGACTGCTCCATCAGACTCTGGATACCATTCTTGGTCCAAGTGCACCCTAAGACAATTCCAACAAGCCCAAACACGACTAGGTAACGTTGTTCTGCTTTGGAGTTCCAGAGCAGCGTTACTGCTCCCTCATCAGATCCTGAATAATATTATTGGTCAAAGTATCCTAACACGATTCTAACAAAGCCCAATGATCGCTAAGTTGCATTGTTCTGTCTTGAAGTTCCCGTGTCTAAAAACTCATATTTTTATGTTTGTAATGTGTTGAAGATGTTGAAATATAATTTTAAAGGAAATAAGTCCATATGCTAATGAAACCTACATTCCTAAAAGCAAAATAACCATTTGTTGTAAAGCGACTAACTCACGAGACAAACGCCCTTAATTTCTGTAAAGCTGGCGTCACACGACCCAGCATTATAAATATTCAGTTATCAATGCATGTGATGCACGCGCCGCGTGCAACTATTTGTTCTTCTAATGCATGTCTATGAGTACAGGCCGCTTAAGTTTTGTTAATACTCAGAACAAATATCCTCTATTAGGATATTTGTTCTAAGTATTGGCACGGTGCACCCCTAAAAGTATACACATTTATTTAGTTTTCTTTGTTTCCTAGAAGGGCAAAGGAAAGTGGTACATGCAGCGATGTCTATTGTTATTTTTCGTTTATTACTCGTTTGAAGTATTTAAACGGAGGGAACTAAGCAGTTTTCCGAGATAAAAAGTGTCCTATCCTATGTGTTATCACAGTTATAAAGTATCTGTGTGCATAAGTACGTTCAACCGTTTTTTTAACGTGATAGAATAACAAACAAATTGCCGAATGTATCACGAAAGCATCACTTCAAAACCTATTTGGCTTATTCTTTTGGTGTTTTTGTGATTGTCAGGACAAGATTTTGTAAGAATTTATTTTTTAATTCATTATCATCATGGAACTATGGCCCAAGCCCTCTTGTTCTGAGAGGAGGCCTGTGCCCAGCAGTGGGACGTATATAGGCTGGGATGGGACGGGATGGGATTATCATCATCATCATCATCATCATCCCCGCCTACACTCACGTCCCACTGTTGAACACAATGTGCTGCTTACACACATGAATTTCGACAAACTCAGAGGTGCGAGCCCCGGTTTGACAGTCCTCTGCTCGAGATACCATAGGCCAGAACCATTAAGCTTGTTAAATTTTTCAATTGATCTTAAACTTTTATATTAGTAAGTAGGATTTAGGATACCTAGATGTCGCTATTCAAAAAGTACTTGATCTTAAGTCTACGCCGCCTCCATCCTCAGGGCTGGTCACGGTTATGTCATTTGGGTCGCGCGTGTGTCGGCGCAGACGCAGCCACGACTGCTTATTCATGCTAGAGATTCCCACGAGGTAGCAGATCACTATTACAGTATAGTACCTACATATGTACGGTCAGCAGTAGAAGTGGATGACCAGTTACAGTGCTCAAAATGATTTACACTTGACTACTGCCATGGTAGGAGTGTGTAGATTATTTTCAGCATCACAGCTGCTCATCTACTTCTGGTCATGACTGTATTGTATATATAAACATTAATACAAAGTGTCTTGAAATTTTTGGAAAATATTTCAGCAAGTAAAGGACTATTTAATATCAGTTGTGAGGGCCAAGTTTCCAAAGTATGCATTTGAAGCAGAGACGTCGGAATGTTAAGTACTTTGAGTAGGATGACCCAGTTAGTGTTTCGACGAAGTATGTAATCTAAAGTTCCGTACCAAAAACAAAATGAAACTATAGCCAATTACTTACATTCCATTCCCAGACCTTAAGTTAAATTTGATTACTTCAACACCTTTTCAGTCCCAAAAGTAGCCCAAGGCGCATAGTTCAGCAAACAACAGATCAAAATAACATACAATTCGATATAATTGCATTTATTTTGTGTTGATTATTCTACCGGCGCCGGCGTCGTGACCGTCTCCACTATTAACGAGCTGCATGGAATGACTAATACATGATATGCTATCATAGACTTAGTATCAGTACACATGTCAAGTAATTATAGTGATTAAACAGCTCATTTACACACGAGGTAGCGCGTCCAGCCAAGTTCAGAAAACGGTTCCCTTTTTTATACACTTAGATATATTAACTTAACTTTGAACTTGGTTTTCACCCACTTCCTATAGTGGCACTGACACGAAACTTGGCATTTATGCGTAGTTCTGATGACAATACAATAATATGATACCATCGAACTGCTTAGATGATGGAACCGGAAGGTACTTAAGTAGACATTGGAAACACTAAGACAGAACAACGTCAACCTAGTCGTATTCGGGTTTAATTGAATAGTCTTAGAGTGCACTTTGACTTAGACTGGTATCCAGGGTCTGATGACGGCGCAGATCCATCCATTAAAGCGTTTTTACTTTTGTTAAAGTATGTAGGTATTTCTAATATTTAATATGAACAAAAATCGTTTAGTTCGGGCGTACAAGTTATCGATAACGAAGCTTATAATAACAATAACTTATAATGTTTTAAGCCTCCGCGATTTTTATACATATTGTGTACTGCATAAGTTACCTCGACGTTTCAAGCGCATTACAGCGGGTGGTTTACTCGTGATTTTAGTCTCCAATTAAGTCCCGGTTGTAGCAGATAATAATAACTTGTTGGTGGTATATTCGATGTTCATTAAATATGATATTTTGAATTTGACTAAGTAGTAAGTACGAACCAGCCAAGTCAAATAATGAGCTTCAATTTATCCTAAGTTATTTGCTTCGTCCTTTCAGGATTATTTACATAAATTGGCAACTATTTAATCTCAATTAACCTGTACTCTCCCAGAAGCACAAATTTGTGCCCAAATTCCTTTGATCCTGTTATCCTGGGAGATGACAGATTAAGTTGTTTGTTGGAGAAGCCACCATATTCCTACTTTCTTGGTAGGCATTGAACTTGGCTCCTGTTTCCACATTTATGTTTCTGATGTGATTGCACTTCTTAGCGGAAAATTATCGTTGAAACTTAAAATTATTAACTAATTACTGCCTGTAAGTAAGTTTCTACTTAAGAAGGTTCTTCGAATTTTGTCAGATATGAGATACTTATGTATGTATTATTCCTGAGATCTAATTATAGGATAAGAAATACACTCGTTCAAAACGTAAACTTTTTTTTTAATAAAATTCCCAAACAAATCTACATCTCAAAGAGATCTATATTGAATTCCAATATGTTATTGAGTGAACAGAATTCAATGAAACGTCTGAAAACTAATAATAAAACGCGCTTTCTGAAGAAATATAGGTAGATATAGTATGGTAAATAGAATCAAACGTGGGAGACGCTTCGAGACGTAAACGGCATAGTAATACGTTTTCATTCACGATTCCGACACGCCACTTCCTTTCGCAAGCCCGGGTTAGTCAGCGAACGAAAGTGTTGAATCTGAGGTACAGTCGGCTTGGAAGGCACCGAGGGCGTTCAAAGTTTGATTTCAAAATAGGTAATGAAAGCATTAAGTAAATAGATAGAGATCAGTTAATTTCGCTAATCTTGTATTTGTTCTATGTTTGTTTTTATGGCGTTAAATAAATGTTTTTTCTTTCTTTCTTTTCTTTCTTTCTTTAATATAAATCTATATTGTTCGTCTCTGTCTAGCAGGCGTAGATTAAAAATATTTCAGTGTTCTAATCAAAGCACCGGTCCAATGATAGCACCGTCACCCATAGATGTGAAGTTAGTTTCTGTGTGTATAAAAAGTAAATTTCTATAAATATAACCCTCCTTCTGACTTGGAAAAAAAACAGTAAATCTCCTGTAAAATCAGGAGTCCAGGCAACCCTGCCACTGCAACAGAGCCTCATCATCAATGAAACAATCAAATAATTCATTGTATGTTATGTTGTTAATTTAGATATTACAAATATATACATATCCATACAAAATGATGATGATAATGAACTTATAATTCCTGATAGGGCACAGTTATAATTATAATGAACAAAAGCACAAATAATCCAGTTACATAATCAAAGTATAATAATAATAATAATGTTTTATACTAACTTACAATTACAAAGCTTATTAATAATCCATATAAAATTAATCATTATACATAAGTACCAAGTCAACTTGGAATGCTCTTACCATTACATCTCATTCTTAACGTTCGACTTTCTTCAATGGAATATTTGATTGGAAAGTAAAACTAATCAGGCTGTGTGTCTCCCAGCTAACTGCCGCCTACACTTGTAGATACCATCGAAGCGGATGGCTCCGAGCCGCCGCCAAATTTGGATCTGGTGGACTACGACGGAATAAGAGTTGGAGAAGGCATCGAAGCAATAAGCCTGCCTCCAGAAGCTGGGCCGTCATAGACCATGTGGGAAGACAAGAACTTGGCGCCCTTTTGAAAAGTATTTTTTTTTCTGCTATGAATGTGCTATTTTATTTATTACGCGCGCATCAAATTATAGAGGTAAGTATGATTCATACAGGATTTCTTTTGAATAATCTTTTATGATACATTTTTGTCAGATTAAAATAGAAAAAAAAGTACTATATTGGTTACGCTACTTTTTGTAATACACGTTATTATCTTGGCCTTCGCATGCAACGTGTAATTTTTGATTTCCGTTAACTTAAAAGAATCATTGAACAGGTTAAATGAAGTTAACTTAAAGTTAAACAAGACGCTAGTGACGTAAGTCTTAACATCTAAAAGAGAATCAAGAAACCATTGTAAAGATTCTAGTTAATTTTGAAGATTTTTTTACAAGCTGTAATTAAAGTGTTTTTAATTCACACATATTTTAGCAAAAGACGGTTACCTTTGGTTACGTTAATACTAACTATTATATATTCTGTGCTTTGGTACGCTGTGGGACGGATCCGTCACAAGGCAGTCCGATGCTTTTATATGCAAGTGTGACGCGAGTGAAAGGGACGCATAATGGTCTCATTTGGCATACCAAAGGTTATATAACAGGGTGAAATTTTGTAATGCCACCTGAAGGGAAAGTTCTCTTAATACTGCAGATAAAAAATTGTACTCAAAGAAAACATTCCTTTATTTTAGAAAAGAAAGAAAACTGCATTCAAAGATTTTCGAAAACTCGCTTGCCACACCCGGGAATTGAACCGACTAAAATCTGTAAAAATTACACCCTGTAGGTACTTTTGTTGCATCGATCGTAAGGGTCAAATATAAGGATAAAATCTCTCTAACAAACTTAATAAATTATAAATTAAATGAATTTGTAAACCCTAACGATCGATGTAATAAAAGTACAGGGTGTAATTTTTACAGACTTTACTTAGTCGGTTCGATTCCCGGGTAAGGCAAGCAAATTTTCAAAATTCTTTGAATACAGTTTTCTTTCTTTTCAAAAATAAAGGAATGTGTTCTTTGAGTAAAATTTTCTATCTACAGTGTTAAGAGTATACTTTCCCTTCCACCTGTATGGTAGGTTGCTTTACCCTGTCTAGTACGTTTTCTTTCCTATGTGGTATCGACATTAGTAATATACTCGTAGTTAAAAAAATCACATTAAAAATACATGTAATTAAAACATTATTACCATCGTTACCGCATCCAACGCTCGCGCGTCCGCCCCCGCGCTGACTCAGGCGCAGCTTCCTCTATGACTGGCCTAGTCTGGCCTAGTGCAACGAACTGCAGCGACGAGCCGCATACTAAATCAGACGAGTCACAACTACCAATTGAGTTTTCTTCTTTGCGATTTCGGCGAAGAAGTTATAACATATCGGGCTATTTTGTTTAAAAAAATGATAAAGATATCTATATTCAGTTAAATTCCGCGTGACGTCACCCCGTGCGACAATTTTTAGCACATTTTTTTCTGGCAACACATACGGGTTGTGTTCAGAAACTTATTTAATAAAATATTATTTTTATCCGTTTAACAAATCGGTAAAAGTCGATTTACTTCGGATCTTAGATCACAACAATATACATATTAAAATATGAGATTTGATTCTACAATCGAACTAAGACCTCCCTCTTGGAACGCCACTATGAACGACTCGCCATTTGCATCCACCGGTTACTCTCAACTCTCGCAATGACGCGAGTGCACCCAGTCCAAACTTGACTAGTTTCCTCAAAAGTGCATTGAACCTTCTGCTGAGCTGCATACGAAATCATGCCATTGACGCAATTCGCGATGTGGGTGATGAATCAGTGAAAAAATAAATTAAATATGTAGTAGCATTCGTTACTCACGTACCTGCTGCTCACATATCTACACTAGTAACTATGAGTATTCGATCGAAACAAGATTTCCAACCGAAATAGAACCTTCGAACTTGGCGGTTGTATCGGCCGATACTGTTTATATGAAAGCAATGTTAGGATCACTTTTTGTCAAAAATGACATTCTTAATGCAAGTTTTTTTTGCTGTTTGTACTTTTTGCTGACTGTACTTACATTGTCATCTTAACTAAATTTCCGTACCATGCTATTAATCGAAAAAAAATTCGAAGTTCCCGCAGAGATGATCCTGGCCCTATATAGTACTACGAAGTACAAAATTCGAACTTCATTATCTTGCCATCCCACTGACGATTTACTCGTATATTATATAATACGAGAGTGAGAGGGACGGTACGATACGATCATCGATTTTCGAATTTCCTAGTAGCCCCCCTGTCGCCCTGTCGTGCCTTTTTTATGTCGGTCAAAATCGATACCGATATATATTTTTACTTTACGACGCAAAAAGTGAGGTGTTATAGGTTTGATACTATGCTCGGGGTTTCTCTGCGGAACCTCAGAAATGAGGATACGTAGAAGAACGAGGGTCACCGACATAGCCAAGCGAATTAGCTCGCTGAAGTAGCAATGGGCAGGCCATATAGCACGGAGAACAGGTGGTCGTGTCGTTGGGGCCGAAAGGTTCTCAAATGGAGACCGCGGATCGGCAAGCGCAGCGTAGGACGTCCACCAACGAGATGGACGGATGACCTGGTTAAAGTTATATATATATATATTTTTATATATTGTAGGGATAATTTACTTTTTTAAACAGTTATTCCATTTTAGTAAATTAACTGTATTGAATTCAGAGTAGACAGATTTTATTTTTATTGGTTTTGTGAAGCGAAATATTCAATCTGTCCGAATTCCAGTGTTAGCAGCCTGATAAGCAATATGTGGTGTTTTCAAATGCTTACTGATACTTATAGACAGACAGACATAAAAATTAAGATTATTACCTTCAAATCTAATTTCAAGTTTCAACGTAAAACTTTGAGTATTTATCAAGACGTAAAAATAAGTTGAGTTTTACAATACTTTAATTAGGGGCTGTTTCACCATCCATTGATTAGTTTAACTAGCGGTTAGTTGCGATGCCGTCTCTATTTGTTTTATTCGAATAGACGGAGATGGCATCACATTTAACCGTCGGTTAACGCTAATCAATGGATGGTGAAACAGCCCCGTCGTGTATCAATTAAATAGCGTAGCGTTAAGAAATCGTGGCCAGTACAGTTGCCCCACAGCTTACCTAGATTGTATTGTGTATACGAGTAGGTAATCTGTGCCCGTAGTTGGATAGTAATGTAAAAAAAAACCGGCCAAGTGCGAATCGGACTCGCGCACTAAGAGTTCCGTACCAGTATCTATGCAACATTAGACATTACCAAAAAAACACGTTTGTTTCATGGGAGCCCCCTTAAATATTTATTTAATTTTAATTTAATTATTTATTTTTAAAGTGATTATACGACTTAATATTCTATTAATATTTCAAGCGTCTACCTGTGGCCGTTATTGACATCGAGCAAAAAACAGCAAAAAAACCACGTTTGTTGTATGGGAGCCCCAATTAAATATTTATTTTATTCTGTTTTACTTATTTATTGTTATAGCGGCAACAGAAATACATAATCTATGAAATTTTCAACTGTCTAGCTATCACGGTTCACGAGATACAGCCTGGTGACAGACGGACGGACGGACGGACAGCGGAGTCTTAGTAGGTAATAGGGTTTTTACCCTTTGTGTGCGGAACCCTAAAAATACTGTAATTTGACTTCATTAATACCTCGGTCTTCATTCCATATGGGCTGTTTCATTTCGCGAACGCATAGTCACTCATCTAACCCGCAAAATGGCGGTACGCCTCACGGAAGTTATAAATAATTCCTTGTCACGCCTTATAAATTGCTTTTAACACCATAATACATTTTCGGCCTGCACGTTAAGAGTTCAAACCACCACGACTGGCCTTGGTCCAACAATTTATTGGGAATAATTTTGATTTAACTACCTCCATCATTAACATTATAAATAATTATCATTTTAATTCCGTCTGCTTCGGCATAGGAGTCGGTTAATTTATGTTAATTATTACGAGCAACTAGTTTCATGAATGAAGTATTCGTAATAAAGCTTTTTGGGTGTGTGTGTTGTGTTGTGTTTTTGTGTGTACAGACGTATATCTTTGTTACAATTATTTTGTGCAAATTGAAGTTGAAAATGTTATTAAGTACGTATGTAGCATTAAAGTCATACTATAGAGGAGCTGAAGTTGCGTTTTCAACTCGTAAATAGATTTTCATCATTGCTTATTTAGTCGATATTTAGCTGCACCTTATTTTGGTGTACGAAATATCCGTAATCACTTCCATCAAACTTTGCATTTTGTTTCATTAATTGTTGCGAGCCACTACATTTAATTAAAAATATATTTCAATTTGTTTTGTGTCTGGCCACTTTTAAATCGACGAGTCAACGAAAAAAGAAACAAAATCGTAATTGACGTGTCAAATTCGAAAATAGAATGAAGTGGTATTAAGTATACTTATTTAACACTGCTTCAACGACTGACAGAATGCATTTCGAACGCAACAATCCGTGGTTCTATATTTAAAAGGTTGTCAGTTGTCAAAACATTGTTCTCTGAACGTTTCCGGACTTTTCCGCTGGCGTTTTTTTTTCGAAAAGCGCGCAAAGTAACACTCGTCTTTGTCCGCATGGCCTCGGGCGCGGTCGTAAAACTAGTATAAAGTCGTAGTTTCGGATTCGGCATGTTAATATAATATTCAGTCAGTGGAAGCCAGCTGCTCGGTGGCCGCCCTTGACTCGCGCCGCCGACACGCGCAAATTGCCGATGCCGGCCTAGACGTGCCTCCGAGACGTATCACCAATTTTTTATCTCAAGCCTCTTAATACGATTTCCGTGAAAAAGTAAAAGCGTTTTTTAACCGGCCAGTGTCACCGGTCCGAGCGTGATGAAATAAAAAGCCATAACAAAGGTGTTTTTAGTAGGAATTAGGTTTATTTAGCCCTCTTGTTCTGAGAGGAGGCCTGTGCCCAGCAGTGGGACGTATATAGGCTGGGATGAGGTTTATTTGAATATCGGCCGAACTAAATCTGAGGCCGCATTGCCCAAAGTTTCTGACGCTCGCGATCGCAATCAAATGACAGTTTTTGTATACAAAATGTGTCATTTGATTGTGATCGCGACCGTCAGAAACGTTAGGCAATACGGCCTCTGGTCTGTGGAAGGTGTTGATTATTTACATGATTTTGTGTAATTTTTAGGGTTCCGGAGCCAAAATGGCAAAAACGGAACCCTTATAGTTTCGCCATGTCTGTCTGTCTGTCCGTCCGTCCGCGGCTTTGCTCAGGGTCTATCAATGCTAGAAAGATTTAATTTTGCACGAATATATATGTAAACTATGCCGACAAAATGGCACAATAAAAAACTAAAAAATAAATTTCCTAGGGTACCTCCCATAAACGTAAAGTGGGGGGTGATTTTTTTTCTCATCCAACCCTATAGTGTGGAGTATCGTTGGATAGGTTTTTTAAACTATTAGGGGTTTGCTAAGACGATTTTTCGATTCATTGATTTTTTGCGAAATGTTCAACTTTAAAGTGCAAATTTTCATATTAAAACCGAGCGCCCCCCTCTCTAAAATCTAAACCGGTGGGTGGAAAAATTTGAAAAATACGAAGTCCTTAGAAAAATATTACTTAATTTATTCGTAATGGCTACGGAACCCTATTTTGGGCGCCCGACACGCTCTTGGCCGGTTTTTAATGTATACATGTATGTTGGGAAGTTAAACTTAACCCACTTCCGGTCAGATTCATTTGATATTTGGCATAGGTACTTGATGTAAATTAATATTTGCGTCACATGCTTGCTTTAAAAATATATTTACCTACCTATATGACTTGGCGTTGTAGTTTTCTGGCGGAATAAGTAAGTGTGACAAAAAAGTTAAGCATTAAAAACGATCCAGTTTAAATTAAAATAATATAAGGATTAGTTTATTATATTATAACACAACGCAATATAGAATTGGTCTGACAAAGTTTGCATATTTAACAGTCTTCAAAAACGAGGTTTCGAGTCGGTTTAATTTGTTTTAAATATGTTAAAATTCCGTCATTTATAAACTGACCCAAATTGAAAATACATCCAGATAGGTCCTATATAAATTGTATTTATGTCATATAAATTATATTATATTATATTACTTATATAATATTATTAATTAATTCACATTTGACGTCGTTCATTGTCTTCGTTTTGAGGAAAAATAAAATGAGATCGCGTGATCGACTATGACGCAAAATACTGTTTAAAAAATTACAGCACAGCCAATACTTTGTACCTATTAGTATGTCATTACACTACTAGACGAGTTAAAGAGAAATACACACTCCCAAAGACGCAAAAACAGTAAGTGCTACGCAGATACGATCTATCGGCCCCAGAATCATCGCGAGATCATACCGACCGACCATCATCATAGCAACAAACTCATTGTGTCAAATAAAGAGGCCTCACGTGTGTTCATTTCATATCGATCTAGTTTTTTATAGAAAGCTTTTTATCGGCAGAAACCATTAACAATCATTGATGGAAAGAACTGGCAGCTTTTATAGACGGCTTGTTTTGTAGAAAAAAAAAGTTAGAAAAACACACAGACAGCTGACATCACGCGTTCGCGCCAAAAGCAAAGGCAATGGCATCGCAAAAAGACTGCCAACGCGAAAAAAAAACTGATTATGAACGGTCACTCGCACACCGCTGCCATTAGAGAGAGGCGTCTGAATAGTGCTTCGAGGAATTTCATGTTTTGATTAGCAAACCGTAAGAAATAAGTGTTTGTTTTTTTTTCAGCGGCCATGACATGACGCCTTGTTGGTACCCGAAGTCGTTTAACGAGCCCGTTATTTTTTTTGCATTTTAGAACGCTATTTTTTAAATAAGTTAACTTACAGAACATTTTCTTCTCTACTCGTACTCGACAATACCGTTATCGTAAAGCCAAAAGCGAGGGTTGTGTGTGATTTTAGGGGTCTATGTTTATTGTGCTATTTCGCATGACTTCATCAAAATTTAATTTTACTAACTTGATTTATTATACATATTAAGCACTTTCTTATTAAATTAGATCGTAATAGACGATTCCAAACCCAATATTATTTATTTATCTATGGTTCAGAGATTACCTTGCACGAGGCCAAGTGAGCCAATTGTTCCACCGCTAGGAACACTTTTTGTTGTACAAGGTCTATGAACGATGATCGTTACTTGTCGCAACTTGTAGACTCGTGGGAGATCGGCCGGCCAATAACCAGGATGCTGCATCGTAACACCGTTTAAAAAAAACCTTCGCGCCTAAAATTACTCTATAACCTGAATGTAAGTTTTAGGCGCGTAGATTTTAAACGATGGGAGTGTATTGTGTATTATTTCTGTGGCAATAAAATATGATTTTGTTTTTTTTTTAAGCTATCAGATTTTTATAAACAATTAATAAAACTTAAAGCACAATTTAAGTGAAGAAACGTTATATTCATATACCTACGAGTAACGTAACACCAGATACTCGTTTAGTGATGGGACATAATGGATCTTGAGTATATCGGTATTATCGGTATTTATTAATTGGTAAGTAACGAATATTCTTGTAAACTCCGTTTAGCCTTACTTAAGTGGCAAATAATTGATTCCAACCTAGAATTTCACTAATATTCTTATCAAAATAGTGTTTTCGCCTAAATAAAACAAATCAAGACTGTAAATACACAGACAATAAATCGAAAAGATTATTTTTAACTTATTAATTTGGTTTGATTTATAAAGCTAATAAACACCATTTTGGTGAATTAGTGAAATAATTAGTGAAAAGTCCTCGAGTGGCGACCACGAACCGGATGACGAAGCGTTGGCAGGCCTGCCACCAGGTGGACTGACGACATCGTGAGAGTTGCGGGGAACCGGTGGATGCAAGTGGCGAGTTGTCGTTCATTATGGCGTTCTAAGGGGCAGGCCTTTGTCCAGCAGTGGACGTCTTCCGGCTTATGATGATGATGATGAGTGAAATAATTAGGCAATAATATCGCCTACTGAACTTAAGTTGGTTGGTGACGTTGACGTGATCGAAAGTGATAGGGGGCAGCTGCCGCAGATCCTTTGCTATAAAAGAGGGCACGTCGTCCAGATCGGTCGCTTTAAACATCGTGATAATACAAACTGAGACATGGATGCACAGAAAATCCAGAAAAAGAGACCAGCGCTGGGAATCGAACCCAGGTCCTCAGCATTCCGTGCTGCGTTCTATAGGTTATATGGGATGTCTCAGTTTGTATTTTCGATATGGATTTACGGGATGACCGTAAAAGTAACAAATTTGGAGTTGAAATAAAAAATACAAAAAGACTCCAAAAAACCAAACGTGATGATGTCCTGGAGACTCTTCACTCCTCCATCCCTTCTGCGAGACGGCATCTGGTCGGCCTTACCAAGCGTCTCGAAGAGCAGCGCCTTGCCTCTGGAAATCTCATCCTCCTTGGAGTTGGACTTGCAGATCTGCACGCACGATGCTGACCTCATCCATGGTGTCGATGGCATTTTGGATAAACGTCAAGCCGCGATTTCGCAATTTCGCAATTTTTCGGTGCAGTGAGAAACGTCAGTTTCCTAGCGTTGCACGCACTGCACTGCGCAACTAGTTTAATGCTTATTATTATATTATAACTTTGTATTGGTAAATAGTATTAATAAGGCAATTAACACCAGCACTTTCATCTGTTGTTCGTCCAATTGTCAATGTCTTAAGATTTTAAATTATTAGTTTTATCGACTCAAGTTTCGACACTTTGTCTCTCTAGTCTTGTGATATTGACAACTGTCACCCGTACCATACTATAATGCAAGTACTATACATAGTTACACTTAAACACGTGGTAGTCGGTCAAAGATTAACTGTAAACTTTCATTACGACTTTCTTAGGAAAAGAGTGTGATGGCTTCCCTTCGCCTTCCACATCGCACTGCTGGAGTCCGGATCTCGTATTTGACAAAAGACAGCGCTGCTAGTGCTAGGCAGTCTCACGTCAGGTCCCTTAAGCTTTGGTTTCCGTAGGACAAGCGGTGCCGTCATTATAGCGCCATTATAAGCGGTGAATGACGTCACTAGAACGTTGTCTATGTAAACAAAATGGCACGATTTCCTAGACAGCCGTGTCAATTACAGCTCTCTAGGAGGAGGAGCTGATCGTAGGAAACCAAAGCTTTAGTCCCCTTATGCGGCACCCACGGAAAGAGATGGGCCGTCGCACCATCGACATCTATGTAACTTACGGTACAAGACTGGCTGTTTAGAACAAAACGCGCGGCGCATCAATCATCAAATATTACTTTGACACAACCCCTGTCACGGACGACAACAAACTATAGTCAACTGTTTACAAAACCGCGCTGTGAACTAATTTTGCCGTTTTGTTATAAGAATCATGCAGTCTAGTACATAGATGTCAATGTATCGCATGTTTAGAATGTAACTGACACAATACGAAATATTCCCATTTTGAAACTTGACATTTGGCTGGCATTGGCTTTGAGTGCTATAACGGTGTACTAAGAAGGG
>NC_133479.1:15737822-15799675 GCF_025370935.1 Choristoneura fumiferana | reverse complement strand
AGTAGAGAGCGCCACCATAGGGTTCAAAGTCATAAGGACTCGATAACGTTACTCTGTAAGTATTTTTACTATATAATGATAATCTTAGTATCCGCAATATGGCACTTCCCACTATTTAAAACACGCATAGCCGAGAAGTTGCGTTAAGTCAGCTCATTACAGCCACACGGCACCCGACCAACACCGCCTCGCCTCGATCGGTTTGTATTCTTCATATGGATTTGTATGGGCATGCGCTCACTACATCAACTCCGTAGCGTCACGGATCGCCTCATTCGCGAGGTTGCCACGCGCGGACGGCTAGTGGACCACTCGGTGATAGCCCGCTGCTCGCCGCCATAGTGACTATTCTATTAGGAAATTCGAGGACCACGCGAGGTCCACTCGTCAACGCGGCGTCCACCCGTGGACCATCTGTCGACAACGAGTGGACGCCGGAAGTCAAGGCGGTGCTGGTCGGGTGCCGGGTGGCTCTAATGAGATGTGACCTTTAAACGCCCGCACCGCTGATTTTCTGCCAGAACCGTCTGTGACTCACGGAACGATACACAAACATACTAAATGGGTCAATCAACTTTATAGTGTTGTTATTCTGTCCCGTGACCCAGAAGACATCAGTGATACACTTGCTTAGATAAATGTTTGCAATGTATCATACTAGCATGCTTATGAGAGAACTGTCACAACTCATAGCTGTTAGTGGATTTCTACCCCGTAAAATCATACTATTAAGAAGTGACCCAGGAGACGTTACCATAAATTACAACAAACAATAGGTAAAAAGAAGAGAAAAATAACTGTAAAAAAGTATGAAGAAGTAGATAACTAAGTTGTGTTTATAAATCTAAATATCGATAGGATGTAGATTATTAATTATTCTTCATCTCTATTTGCAGTATAAACACGCAGGACGTCGGCGGTCTTATCCTTTCGGACAGATTCCTCCAGCTGTCGGCTATATTGCCCTCTCACCAGATGTACGGGCTGGGAGAGAGACAGTCGCGGTTCCTTCTGGACACCAATTGGCAGACCTATACTATGTTCAACTATGACACCGCTCCTACGGAGAATGTAAGTATTTTAATAGTACATTGTGTCTTAAGGGCGGTAAGTAAGGAATTACGAACGAGAGTCTATTAGAAGCCCGAAGTCGAAGACTGAGTCGATGTTCGTAATTCTAGTACCTACCGCCCGTGCGACATACAATGTTTTTCATCACATTTGCGAGTAAAATTGTATATTTGTAAAAGAAAAACTAATATTTTTTCAAAAATTTCCGATACCGCTAACTACGCTCTTGGCAGCGCCAGCCTTATTTTGGGGGTTGCATGCAACCAAGGTAGCCTGCATTTTTCGACACTGTTTACGAGCAAGTGTGATGAAAAAGCTTTTTATTGACTTCGCTTTGTAATCCTTCTTAGCAGAAATTGGAATTTTCGTGGCACTTCTGCGACTATAATGAAGTGGTCTACTAACTTTTAAACAGTTTCCTATCAAATTAATATATGGATTAAGTAATTTTTTTTGACAGATACGTCTTATCGACACATTGGTTTTATGACACTAACCCCCTGTTTCACCATCCATTGATTAATTTTTCTGACGGATAAATGTGATGCCGTCTCTGTTTGTTTTGTTCGTATAGAAGAAGACGGCGTCACGTTTATCCGTCAGTTATAATCAATGGGTGGTGAAACAGCCCCTTAATCTAGGAATGGTATTTGCCTGGTTTACGGTTAATGTTAGAGTGATAGGCTGTTATAGGCTGACCAGGAAAATAAAAAACCTGATTCGAGGCCAGTACTTCTACGTTTTATATTGCAACATTCTTTACACTTACTATACGATACCTATCAGTCCACATATTGACAACGGTGTTGGTGATGTTATTTATAGAAATATTTTCTAATTCCTCTGACTTTTTCTATGAAAAATACTTTTATACATTGTGAATTATTTTCCTTCCAAGGCTATGGATACTCTTCGGCATTTTAACGCAAAAAAGCATAAAATAACACTTTAAAATACCGCACGTAAACAACGTTAAACTTTGACAGCAATAGACAGATGACATTTGAATATACTGTTACCAGTGCAAGAAATTAGTTCTATTGGTTTTCCGCAATATGGCGAGGTTTTTTATAATTCTGGTCAGCCTTTACTGAACCAGTGAGATACACCCTTTGGCCTCATCTGACATTGGGTCCTCATTCTGAGAGGAGGCTTGTGCCCAGTAGTGGGACGTATACAAGGTGTTAATTAAATAATTGAAAACCTCAGACACCCCAAAAATATTTTTTCATTTTAAGTCAGTTGTTTGCAGTTATTTTTGAATACCATCAATCATTATTTTAAGAGATATTCGTGTGTTTTGCTTAGCCAGTTATTCTCCTTCATAACTCTACCCTTATAATTTGTACTTGTCAGTTGCGCTTTGACGTTTTTAGAAGAAAATCACACATTGACAGCAAAACGGCCAGTGTTAAATAATTATCGACATAATATGCAACCTCGCTATTATATTTAATTGGCGCATGTTGCAGTCGTAACTTTTAGACTGGGCGCAATATAAAAATGATTTTAAAACACAAACACCAACTAATTTAAAACATAGTGTGATCGATTCTACTCTCGATTCTGAGCAAACTACTTTCTGGTTTTCAGTTATTTAATTAACACCTTGTATAGGCTGGGATGAAGATAACAGCTCAAAAGTGCCATGAAAATTTCGGTCTCAGGTTATTAGCATACGGGACGGGTTCTTCCTGGACATGTGTATATTTCCATTGCACCACTGTCATTTCTTTTAGACTAACCTGTATGGCACACACCCCTTCTACCTGAATCTGGAACCCAGTGGAAAAAGTCACGGGATGCTTCTACTCAACTCCTACGCTATGGGTAAATATTTGGCTTATACCGAGTATTAGACGTATTGTACTAACCTCTTGTGTCCGTTGATTTGATGCTGGCAGCATAGTTCCATTTTTGAATAATAATATGAAATGGACGCAAGGGCGTTAAACAGGAGACTTGTATCCGAGCTGCCAACGTAGGAAGTTGATTTGAAATACATATGAAAATGTCCTAAAGAAGTGTTTTTAATTGCTTAATAATTTAATAGGGCATTATTAGGATAGTGGACCGTCTGTCCACTACAAATTGGTTGGTATACAGTCACAAAACAGAAAGGTACAGAAATCAATCTCATGTATGTACTTCACTTTTCATACCTACGCTCGGCGGTCGCTCTCGGCTTAATAATAACTAAAATATTTCAATGTTAATGTCATTGTTATATTACAACCCTGTCACAGAAAATATCTTGCGACGATTTCGACATTTGCGAAATGCACGATTATTATATTTTAAAGTGTAATAAATTCGCATTCTTCATTATTAAAAAAGTTCACCCGTCTGCGTGTCTCAAGCGGATGGCACTCGCGCTTGCACTGGTTCCAACCGGTCCGAGATATCGTGTCCGTGAGCAGTGTGTATGTGTGCGTTGCTCGAGTGCACTTTGTATGTAGATTAAGTTCTGTACCTTTTTGTACAAAGAGATTGATGCTTCATTGACTTAACAATAAGGGCGCGGCTTGCTTGTGCTTGTTTACCTCATCTATATTTGGTTTGGATAGGTATTTAACTAAATGTAAACAAATAACGTCAATTGGTGTCTTAAATATCGAAATTCCCCCATTAAAACTATCTGAACATTTACATTTCTGTATTGAAATACACTAGTCTAGTTTGTATTACAATGATAGATAAGTAAATGTATAAAAATAGCAGCTGAAGTTTGTTTACATTTAGTTAAATAGCGTAGGACGTCCACCCACGGTTGTTTGTAAATCTGTTTAAAAAAATATACCTCGTTCAGTTTCTTGCCGGATTCTTCTCAACAGAGGTTTTTCCGAACCGGTGGTAGATTATTTTTGACATTCATAAGTGCTTGTTGTAGCCTCAATTGAATAAAGATATTTTGACTTTTGACTTTTTTTTTGATGCATAAGCCGCTTCCATCTGAGGCAGCTGGAGGCCTATGTCCACCGGTGGACGTCCTATGGCTGATATGATGATAATGATGAATTAAATACCTATCCAAACCAGGGATAGAGCTGCGTATAGACTTCGCACGGCAAACCATCGCACATTATCTCACGCGGCACCCTCGCCACAAAAAATACGAGATACGCTTACGGAGATTTGGACTACCAAATTGATAGTTTTTGCCTTTACATCTCTACGAATAATAAGTAAAGTTATATTTCATCATCATCATCATCATGTCAGCCGAAAGACGTCCACTGCTGGACATAGGCCTCCCCCAAGGCTCTCCACTCAGACCGATCTTTGCTTTCCGCATCCACCGCGATCCCGCGATCTTTAACCAAGTCGTCGCTCCATCTTGCTAGAGGCCTACCGACAGCTCGTCTCCCGGTCCGCGGACGCTATTCGAGAACCTTCTGACGCCATCGGCCATCAGTCCTGCGAGCTATGTGCCCCGCCCACTGCCACTTCAGTTTCGCAATTCTATGTCGGTAACCTTATTTCTACTGCGGATATCATCAAGTCAAGTCATCAAGTTATGTTTATCCAGACGTAATACTCCAACCGACGCCGGCGATAACGTACCGGACGACGGGCGGCGTGCTGAACCTGTTCGTGTTCTCGGGGCCGGCGCCGGCCGCCGTCGCGGCGCAGTACACCGCGCTGGTCGGCCGGCCCGCCATGCCGCCCTATTGGGCGCTGGGGTTCCATCTGTGCAAGTGAGTTCCTCGGATCATGACACCAAATTGAATGTTGTTTAATTTGAATTTGACATGGATTGTACGTAAGGTTCACTATCGTAACTCTTATATTTGAATTTGAACTTGACATGGATTGTATATAAAGTCCATTGTCATAACTCTTTTCATACTCGGCTGGGTTCGATAGGGTTAAGCTTATGACCTTGACTGTAATTAACTTTTGGAAAAGGCCATGAAATACAAAACCACCGGGATTTACTGTAAAACAAATACAAAGATTTTGAAGCGAAAAGAGCTTTTTCACACGGCTATACTTTCATCTCCAATAATTTAAAAATTACGTATATTTAGTCGCTAATTTTAAGGTAAATCTGAAATATCACGTCCTTATTATTGTCCCTAGATTTGGCTACGGCAGCCTGAACGTTACCGAAGATGTGTGGCAGAAGAATAGAGACGCCGGGATACCATTTGTAAGTATGCATATAATTTATTAAACACATTTTTTTTATTGTGATACAAATATGTGTGAACTTTCCAATCAGCACTGGGCCCGCGTGCAAATGATGAGGGTAAACATTTAAACTCACCGTGTCAGTAACAGCCTATTCTCTAGCCACAAAATTAGATTTTTTCTTATTATATGTGTATTACTAGCTTTTGCCCGCGGCTTCGACCGCTTGAAATTCGGTTATCGCGCGCTGTTCCCTCGGGAACTGTGCATTTTCCGGGATTAAAAGTAGCCCATGTCACTCTCTGGCCCATAAATCTCTATGCCAAAAATCACGACGATCAGTCGCTCCGCTTCGACGTGAAAGACGGACAAACATCCAAATACGCAAACATACAAACACACACACATTCGTGTTTATAATATTAGTATGGATTTGTTACAGGACGTTCAGTGGAATGATTTAGATTACATGAACAATTCTAACGATTTCACTTACGACAAAGTGAACTACGCCGGCCTGCCGGAATTCGTTAAGAAAGTTCACAACGAGGGGATGCATTATATGGTGCTCATAGGTGAGTAAAATTGTTGTTATAAACAGAAAAGTGCTTTGGTGTGTAGAGACCTTTTAGAGAAGTGATCTATGATTGGCCATCGGGTAAACTCGGAAAGCACGACTACTCACGAAGTAGTCACATTACCACAAACAGGTCTTCTTTTTTAAGTAGTCTGTATAGTGTCCCACTGCTGGGCAAAAGCCTCCCCTCTTGTGAGGAGAAACAGGACTTATCACGCTAAAATACTCGAGTAGTACGAGTATTTACCTCGATGTTTCGACCACATTACAGTGGCCGTGGTCACGAGTAGACTGAAGTGTGGGGTGTCAAGTCTGCCTAGCAGCGCGAGTCCTTCGAACTACCCACACTTGATCACAAATAATACCGGCACTCGTATCTCGATCTACCCGCACTTGGTCGTTTTTAACCCCCGACGCAAAAAGAGGGGTGTTATTATTTGTCACCCCATCACACCGACACAACATTAACAACGTCCGATCGTCCCTCCGAACATTCATCCCGACGCCGAAACTTATTTATAATAGGATACCGCGAAGATCCTGATGTAGCTAGACAGCCTGCGTATATGCTTTACCAGGGTGTCCACTTTCTGGTCAAGTCAGGGGAAAGTCAGAGAAGCTCAAGGTAGTCAGGGAAAGTCAGGGAAAATCAGGGAAATTTGCTAGAAATCCAAAAAGTCAATGAAATAACTCGTGATTTCCCAAAACTTAGCTCGGTATTTTGACACCAGTCGTTCCAGTTCTGGGTGACGTATTAATAAAGAGTGGCACCATAGAAACAGTCAACGAAAAAGTGAGCACGTTCGGTGCAGTGAAATCTCATCTACGGGTCTAGCTTGTCAGGGAAATTTAGAAATCTGGTCAGGGGTTTTTTTTTAGGATTTGTAGTAGACACCCTGCTTATGTGAAAGGAGTGACGGACAAAGTTGTAGACGTTTTACGCAGATCCGACTCTGATAATAGGGACCGTCGAACATTTGTTTTTTTTTTTTTAGACCCTGGAGTGAGTGCTGGCGAGAAGCCAGGCGATTATCCTCCGTTCGACCGCGGCGTGGAACTGGACATCTTCGTCAAGAATTCAACTAACCAACCTTTTATTGGGAAGGTATGCTTACTTACCAGACTATCC
Organism: Choristoneura fumiferana; assembly: GCF_025370935.1. Lineage (NCBI taxonomy): Eukaryota > Metazoa > Arthropoda > Insecta > Lepidoptera > Tortricidae > Choristoneura > Choristoneura fumiferana. Next base: position 15,792,764 of record NC_133479.1, on the reverse strand, counting down.
AGTCGAGTGGTTAGAAAATTTACTATGACTACAAAACTACAATCCGGCGGAAGATATTTGTATGAAAAATACAAATGCTTGTCTTGGGTACAACTCGATTCGTGGGTGTTTAACGTATATTGAAGCACGTATCTATCTGTTTAGGTATGTATGTATGTGGGAATGAGGGTGGATTTTTGTACGAATGATTTAATGTAAACGAGCGACTGAATGACTGATGACTACTGCGGAGTGAATGAGACGAGCGAGTGAGTGAAAGAGATTTGATTTGAGCGAGCCTCTACGTGCTTGTTGTGTTTTCTGTATCTGTTTTTTTTATTCGACTGGATGGCAAACGAGCAGGTGGGTCTCCTGATGGTAAGAGATCACCACCGCCCATAAACATCTGCAACACCAGGGGTATTGCAAACGCGTTGCCAACCTTGAGGCCTAAGATGGGATACCTCAGGTGCCAGTAATTTCACCGGCTGTCTTACTCTCCACACCGAAACACAACAATGCAAGCACTGCTACTTCACAGCAGGATTAGCGAGCAAGATGGTGGTAGCAATCCGGGCGGACCTTGCACAAGGTCCTACCACCTGCAAAACCCACCTGCACCTTGCACCTGCTTATCTTGTATTCAGTAGTTTAATTTCTAATAAACCTTAGTCGATTTTCGTAACACGGGAAACGACGGTTGAAGCGCTTCTGAGCCGCACCCCCAACTATTTCAAAATGTATATTTCAGACGTGGAACAAAATATCGACCGCATATCCAGACTTCACGCACCCCGGATCTACCGCCTACTGGCTTGAAATGATGACCAGCTTGCACGAGGCCGTACCTTACGACGGGGCTTGGATCGTAAGTATCATCGGCTACAACATTACAAGATTTTATTTAACTTACTCTGTATGTGTACGGGTCAAATCTTACAACTAAATTTTGCCCACTTTCAGCTCTTCAGGTTCCAAATTGACTTAAAATTGGTCATACATACTTATGTAAATCTGGTGACAGTATAATCTGGCAGTGACATCATGGTAGTCCGACCATGATTGTCTCAGCAGGACAGAACTTCTTAATGTTTAATTGCATTTACTTGTTTGAGGATCTGACTGTTGAATGTTCAGACCTGAAGTTACCCATTTCAAGTTATACAATTAAAAATACAGTCTGTTAAGAAATAAACCGCCCCGCCAGGCATAAAGGTGCCCAATACACTCGCCGCGCCAATGAACCGCAATGGACACCCTTTGCACCAGAAAATTTCTAATTTAGATTATCTCCTTTACGCTTCCGTTGTCACAGGACATGAACGAGCCCTCAAACATGGTATCGGGTCCCCTGCATGGGTCCTGCGCCCCCGAGCAGCTCCCATATCGCCCCCATACTGCGGGTGCAGACGGGCTCAAGTCCAAGACTCTGTGTATGGACGCTCAGCACTACGCCGGCGACCATCGCGCCTGCCACAACTTGTACGCGCTCAGCGAAGCCGTCGCTACACACTCGTGAGTCCCTGAAACCCCTTTTACACCGAACCACTGCGCGGGTCCCCCAAACGGGTCCCATACCACCCCCACACTGCGGGTGCAGACGGACTCAAGTCCAAGACGCTGTGTATGGACGCTCAGCGAAGCCTCCGCTACACACTTGTGAGTCCCTGAAACCCCAGTACAATATGCAAAACAGCGCATCTCTAGTGAAAACAGTTTGGCTGATCGAGGTAAATGAAGCGTTTTCTATTATACTTCGTTTTTTAGCATTAGAAAAAGGGTAAACAATCTTGACGAGTCTTTTTATTGAAAAATGTTTTAAAAAATACAGTAAAGTATTACTTATGATACCAAGAAAATCTAAATGATCATATATGTCCCTGCTAATTGTTACATATTTGATGTGAATTATTTTTCAAAAGTGTTTTTTAATAAAAAGACACGTCAAGATCGCGATCGCGATACCTTCTTTCTAATGATAAAAAAACGAAGTATAGTTAATGACAAACCCATTCCTCACACATCTTTGGTGGAAACACAGCCTTGCCTATGGATGGTTTCCATGGTTAGGTGGCACGCTCAGGCGCGTTTACTACTAAAGTGTGTTTTTTAGTTTAAAGTACATATAATTATCATGTTTCTAATTATCTGATATATATCATTGTCACAGTGCGCTGACTGAGATCCGCGGCGCGCGTCCCTTCATCATATCCCGCGCGACTTTCGTCGGCTCCGGCCACTTCGCGGGGCACTGGAGTGGGGACGTGTTCAGCACGTGGCATGACATGGCCATGACCATACCGGGTACGTATCACGTCACATAGGCCACCAAAGACCGCCACAATGACCGGTACTGGTATGACCTGGTAGTCAATGCTAAACTTAACATTTATTACAATATCACCACAGCAACCGACAAGATTAAAATGTCGAAAGACGCGTCGAAAACACTTGGAAGAGCTACTGGTTCATGAAAGAGCTTATGAAGGGCTTATGAAACCTTCACATAAAACTTAGCCAAAACGCGTCGATATGTGTATCTGGCCTATCCTAACCTACGGTGCGCAAAGGACTGGCCTGACACAGCGTCAGAACTGATATTGTGGAGATCAAGACCGGAAGCATTGCCCAGCTGTAGGACACCATAATAGTATAGGCTATTTAAAAAAAATCGCTTCACGTCTGGTTACTTTTGTGTTTGTGTTTATATTTTTGATATTTGACAGATATTCTAGCCTTCAGCCTGTTTGGCATCCCAATGATGGGCGCAGACATATGCGGGTTCAACGGGGACACGACAGTGGAGCTGTGCAAGCGGTGGATGCAACTCGGCGCTTTTTACCCTTTCTCGCGGAATCACAACTCTATTAATACTTTGGTGAGTTTTCATAAAATCATTTGTGTAAAATAGACAAAAGTGAATATTTATGTGATAATGTAAATTCTGTTCGTACTTATTAGTAATTTAGTCTAGTAACTAAACAGAAAACTAAATCTTAGTAAAATAGATTAGTAAACGATTTAGTGGAGTGGCTCCATTTTATTAAAGTTTTAACTCCCGATGCAAAAAGAGGGGTATTATTTAATACCATGTCTTTCTGTCTGTAGCATTGTAGCTCTCAAATTTGTGAAAACGAGTTTTCTTGCGATGGTTTTTAGCTAACAATAATCTATATTAATAATTTCGTCCAGGGGTACGGTAGACTCGAACGAAATGCACATCAAATTGAAGAGCGTAAAAAATTAGTCGATCCGAGTCGACAACATATATCCGCAAAATTCGGATTATGGAGAATTTCGTTAAATTCTAATGGCACTGACAAACAAACCGCAGTCGCCATCTTGGGTAGTTAATAAACGTTCCGTTTCATACTAGCTAGCTCTTAGATACGGCTCGCCTTCAACACATCGCGTGCGTCACGCCAAAAAAGTATCCATTACAAAGAACTGTGACTCATGTGACTGTGTAAAACGAAACGTCTTGCCGGAAAACTTGAATGGATCTTATCAAAACTCAAAACTATCACCAACTACCTTCAACTATAACTATCTTCAGTTGTTGACGTTTGTTCCGAGTCGACAACTTGTAGGTAGAAAATTCGGATTTAGCGAGTATTTTCAATAAAAAATGGAATAAATTACTGAGTATATATAATGGCGTTGCGAAGTAAACATGTCAAAGTCATCACATCAAAGTGGCGTGAGTGTCACGTCATCACGTGTCACAGGTTTGCATTTCGTTCTCCATTGTGACCTTTTAAGGGCCCCACACACGGTACGATTCGTCGATTTTCATCAGATCGATCGTACAGACGGATCGTACCTTATATGGGGCCCTTTAGGTCTAAGAGACAGACATACGTAGTCGGTCCCAAAGTTCTGTCACTGGCACATTATTTTTAAATTTAAAACATGATTTTAAGAAAATTTGATTGAATTCCATTTTTGAATGTTTGTCAATTATTTTAAAACAATAAACAGTCATTCGCTGCAATTTCTCACGATGGAGTGGACGTTGAAAGAAAACCGAATAGCTGTTTTAGCATTGCACCGCTGTGGGCACTCGCCAAGTACCATTTTCAAGTTGCTCAAAAATGTAAATATAACGCTTAGGTTTGTGTACCGTACGATTGACAGGTACAATGAAGTCTCCAGTGTTGAGGACAAGAAAAGAATTGGCCGGCCTCGCTCCGTACAAACACCAGCAGTGATCAAAGCGATCAAGGCACGCATAGCAAGAAATCCTGTCCGAAAACAGAAGTTGATGGCTTTGCAGATGGGTGTCAGTAGAAAAACCGTCAAAAAGGTTTTAAACGAAGATCTTAGTCTGCGAGCATACAAAAAATAGAGTGGGCACTTACTTAATGCCCGTCTAAAAACAATAGGGTTTAAAAGATCCCGGAAGTTGTTAAAGCGGTACGCGAAAAATCGACACCGTGATATCCTCTTTACAGACGAAAAGATTTTCGATATTGAAGAGAAGTTCTTATTACGGGCCAACTGAGGTTCATTTTTGCGAAAAAGGGGTCAAAATCTGTGCGAAAGTGTACCAAGAGACGGTTTTGGATAAGCATGTCAAAGATCTGCCCAACACGCTATTTTCAGGTCATAATTTTGTGTTCCAGCAGGATTCTGCGCCAGCACACAAAGCCAAGACCACTCAAGCCTGGTTTGGCCGTCAAAAAATCGACTTTATAAGACACGAAGATTGGCCTTCCTCCAGTCCGAACCTTAATCCTCTGGACTTTAAAATTCGGCAGGTCTTAGAGGGGAAGGTCTGTGCTAAACCCCATAAAAATTTGGAGAGCCTGAAGTCATCTTTAAGAAAAGCAGTCGCTGAAATAGACATGAAATGGTGCGTGCTGCGATAGACGACTGGCTGCGCCGATTAAGGGCCTGTATTAAAAAAAAAGGAAGTCATTTTGAATAATTTTAAGTACTTAAATTTATTTTTTTTATTAATGTACTTTAAATTGGTATATAATTTATAAAAACTGATTGGTACTTTTGTTTTTATCATTATTTTCATTTGTGACAGAACTTTGGGACTGACTACGTAGTTATTTGGGAAGATTTAGGAGAAATATCTACTGGTGAAATACCGATACGTAGGTTAGCCGTTAAAGTGTTTGTGATAATAATTAAGGCTGGGAATATACGTCAGATTTTTCGATAAGTACGACAGTCTTTACTGGCAAAAAATTTTTTCAAACATATTATTATGAGTCTACATTTTACCCGAGCGAAGCCGGGTTTTCATCTAGTTTAATAAAATCGGTTCAGCTGTTCTTGAAATAGTGAAGTTTGAAATGAAAATGTCGGGAATTTTTCAACTTTTCTAATCGGGTTAAGGCGCTGTACGTAGTGAAAACTAAAATTTTAGAAAATATTTAAAATATACTTACACAATACTTACAACTGCAATTTTTTTATATGTATATTTTCAGTCTATTAGCTAGTTTTTGACTTCATCAAAAACACGATTGCTGACAAAAACCTCGATAGATTATTTTTTTGAAAAAGAGCCTTCATTTACACGTTAAACCAAATATTATGAAAACTATTATGAATATCAACACAAAATTTGCTTTATTAAATAGTTTTTAGCAGATTTAGATTTATGCTTCATAGATTTTCAATAGGTTGAGTACATCAATCATACCAATTTATTTCGTCTTTGGCAAAATAAAACGATTCTAGCGCGCGGCGGCGGCCAAGTATTGCCCAGTCGCCAGTACACGCGTGTACGTAGTCGACGACGGACCTGTGCACATTTTTCTAACGCGCTAGTACTACTTTTGAGAGCAAATAATATGGGTAATCGCAGTATTAAAAAAGTTAAGCGAAAGAGGAAACGCATAAGTGAACTCAGAGGACATATGAGAAGCATTAGAGTACCTAAACGGTAAGTACCTACCACACACTAATCAACCGGCCGGAGTCGGGCCGAGTCAGCAGGGCTACTACGAAACTCCAAACTCGAAGTTCGTGTCGTGCGGTCCCTCTCGCTCTCGTACTAAATAGTATAAGTGTCAGAGGGACCGCAACCCACGAACTTCGAGCTTCGTAGTAGCCCTGCTGAGCGGATTTCACATTCGTACTACGACCGCAAGCTGGTTGGCGCGGGCCTCGGCTGCTCACGGACGCGGACGGCTTCGTCCAGATTCTACCGCGACTGCCATACAAATTGTAGGCACGTTGTATAAACCTATGCTACTCACGGCGAACATGCGGCGAACCTTGCGGCTACTACGAAACTCTAAACTCGAAGTTCGTATCGTACCGTCCCTCTCGCTCTCGTATTAAATAGTATAAGTGTCAGAGGGACCGCACGACATGAACTTCTAGTTTCGAGTATCGTAGTAGCCCTGCTTGATCCCTTTGACAGTTTCACTGACATTTCTGATAGTAGATGCAACAGTTTCGATCTAAGTTTAGATTTTCTAATTTTTTTGCAGGCAAAGGTAATATCTTGCATTCAGCCAAGTTATTTAACATAAATTATTTTAATAAAATAAGGTGGTTGCACTTGGTTGCACTAGTAAATTATTGACAAAAACATGTACTCCAACTGCAATCCGGCTGCAAAATGGGAGTTTGGATGCAGTTATTGCGCAGTTAGTACAACTGCACCAGCACTGGACCCGACTGTCAGAGGACTGCATTCCAACTGCCATTTTAGGCAGTCGGACTGCAGTTCTTACGCAGTTCTGATGTAGTTCTGCCATTTTACAGCCGGATTGCAATTGGAAAGCGGTCCGTGTGTACCAGATCGTACATTACGACGCCTACCGCCTTCCTTATCAGCGACTTATTTATGATAGGTACTTCGATTTGTAATTTACCTTCACGTAAATCAAGATTGGTTTTTTGGAATCTTTTTATATTTTTTATTTCCATTCCAATTTTTTTTTATTTTACTATCATCCCGTAAAACCTAAATTGAAAATACAAACTGAAATATAGATGCACAGAAAAACCAGAAAAATAAGACCAGCACTGGGAATCGAACCCAGGTCCTCGGTATTCCGTACCGCGTGCTATACCGCTACACCACTGCCGGTCAACCACCACTGGTGGTCACTGCTGGTGGACCAGCAGTGGTGTAGCGGTATAGCACGCGGTACGGAATACCGAGGACCTGGGTTCGATTTCCAGTGCTGGTCTTATTTTTCTGGTTTTTCTGTGCATCTATATTTCAGTTTGTATTTTCAATAAGGAAACTAAAACTACTGAAATTAACAAAAATAGTAACTGGTATTACCAGGTCCAAGGTCTCCATGTTACGTGTCGAGCACAGTGTATATCTGCTGTGTGTAGTGGTGAAAATCATCCACTCAAAACAGAAATCATACTGAAAGATTATTTTGGGGGAAAAAAATGAAAGACAAACTAATTTCATTTTATATGGACTGGTTACTACCCAGTCCCGATTCCCGTCGAGCTCGGGGAATGCCACTAAGGGAAAAATAATCTTCATCAAAAATAACTGTAGAACCTCCTCTGACTGAAGAAAAAGAACTTTCTTCTACATATCTATACTTTTCAAGTCACGAAAATAAGAAAAGCATCGCTTCATGCTCCAGACAATTTTGGAAGAGCTATAAATTTATTTAAAACTAATTGTTGCCGGCGACTGCGTCCGCGCGGAATCCGATTTAGAGCAATTTTTTATTATATCCAAAAATATTTATTTTCCGTAACATATAAAGTATCCTAAATGTTGACCAGACTAATAAGCTATCTAACTAACTAACTAATTTGGCTCAGGGACCCAAAGAGGGTCTTGGCCTCCGAAACAAGAGCATGCCATCTGTCCCGATCGTGCACAGCCTCTTGCCAGTCGTGGTCGTGGAGACGTCGATGATCCGCCTGGACACTGTCCTCCCAGCGTACGCTCTTTCGGCAGCCCGATCCTCTCCCATTCATAGTAGGTGGCCGAACCAGCGAAGTCTGTGTGATTTTGTTACGCCGATGATGTTGGGTTCAGCCACCAGCTCCTGGATCCTTCTCTTTTTACGGATCCTCCACGTGCCGTCGTCTCTCTTGACAGGTCCCAGGATCTTACGCAAGACCTTCCTTTCCGCTACAAGGAGTTGATATTCCTCTTTGTGTGTTAGTGTCCAGGCCTCACAGTCATACATAAGGACAGGTCTTTCAACAGTTTTATAGATCCTTAACTTTGTATTCCTGCTGAGAAGCCTGGACAACAACACCAATAAGCTATCACTACACAAAATTTCGTTGAATTCTGTTTAGTAGTTTCTGAGTTATTATGATTAACTCAGGGACTTTATACATCCCCTTGGCCCATAGAGCTTATGGGAACGGAAGCATTACCATGTCCTCGGTACCGCTCTGCTTTCAGAGCATGACATTAGTGCGTGTGAGCTAACTTTGGGGGCGGCAGACGTGAGCTTGCCTTCGGAATCCAAAAGCTTAATGGTTGCTTGACCTGAAATATATATTTCAAATTTTTATTTTATTTATGACGGTGGAAGCATTCTACACTTCTACTGAACGTAGATATAGCTTAGATATAGTTAGTGTTTAGTTTTGTAACTAAGGGACCCCATACATCCCTGTATTATAATAATATTTTTTTTGTATTTTTTCTTTAATTGTATACTGTAGTTTTTTAGTACCTATTTTATTTGCAATTATTTTATTTTGAAAAAACGACTTTCTGCCAAGTTTCTTGCGGCGCATTCTTCTTGGCAATGATGGTCTTTCCGAAAGCGCTGGTAGTTCAAAAAATGACGTGTAAAAGTGCCCATTGCGGCCTATTTACTGAATAAATGATTTTATTTCATTTCGTAAAAGTGAACAGACAACTTTTTCTTTACTGTTTTATTATTATATGTATAGATTTGCCTAGCTTGTAATCTAGATTTTCAGATTGAAATAAAAATGTTTTTTTATTTGTATTGATTTACCTTTATATCCTTTTCATTTCGTCTATCTATCTATCGACCTATTCAGTCTAAATGTCTATCCATTACCTACGTTACAATACAAAGGCATAAATAATTTGTTTATTACCAAGACTATTCATATTAAACGAAGATTTTCTTAATTAAACCAAAAAAAATGTGTAATTATAATTTTAAGGAAAAATCCGGAATTCACATTAACCAGAATACGGATACAAACAGAATAAGGCCGTCAACGGGCTGCGTGACAGACGCGCGAGGCGCCCCGCATTCGCCTCCACCGCGTCGTCTGCTTCACCCCCTCAAATACCGAAAATTCTTCTATAAGCGCGTTATCTATTTACAGCCTTATTCATAAAAAAACCTTAATTGAGGTTTGATCGGCCTGTTACTTAGCAGACTGATTAAGCTTATTAGACGGTTGTCAAGAAGTATGATTCATAAACGCTTGCTAGCAGTCTGCTAGTTGTTGAGCTGCTGATAGACGGATTAGACGCGTTATGTTGGCAATCTTGACAAATCAAAGACAAAAAATGGCCTCATCGATAATTAAAAAAAAAAATTGACAGCAGTGACAGCAAATTAGCAGGAAAAAAAAGCGAGATGTTTGTTTTCCCGCCATTTCCGATCCGCATGTGTATGTTTAAGTGCAAAAAGCCGTAATTATGTTAATCATCCTAATTTTATTTTTTTCATATTTATTGTTAGTAAAGTAGTAAAGTAGCAGTAATTTTAGAGGATTTTTAAATACAAATTCCTGAAAATAAATTACCCTGTTTTTTTTTTAAATCTTTGCGTAACTTCACCCTTCACTAAAAATATCTTCGGTATGGTTTTTTGCTCTTGTCAAAGTCAGCTGTTCAAACTTGTGGCGGCCATTTTGTGACTTAGCAGGGAGATAAAGGAGGGTCTACGGTCCTCTAACTTTAGCAGAGCCTTGATCGACTGATTAGCGCTAACAGACGTTTATGAATCACGTTTTTTAGCATCGGGCCTTCAAGGAGCCTTCAAGGAGGCTCTAACTTTTTATGAATAAGGCTGTTAGCATCTAAAATGCTCGCTACTCGACTAAGTGAGTAACGTAGTTCGATCCGATGTGTAGCGTGGAGTCTTGTTCCAGCCGCAAGACCCGGTGAGCCTGGGCCCGGAGGTGGCGGCGGCGAGCCGCGCCGCTCTGCGCACGCGCTACCGGCTCCTCCCGTACTACTACACGCTGTTCTGGCGCGCGCACGTCTTCGGAGACACGGTCGCGCGCCCGCTGTTCTTTGAGTGAGTGTTGCATCATGTGTGAGACCATGGGCCCCAGTGACCCTGGCTCCGAGGGTCGATCAACTTTTTCTTGTCACTCGTTGCTATAGTTACGGTCTCCTGGGTCACTCTTTAAAGTTTAAACCGTAAGTTTATAGGATTCAAATGTGTCAAACATGCATTTATGTGGTAGTTTTAAGTCCCTTCTATAATTGGTCATCTAATAAGCATGTTAATATAATGTGACTACTTTTGTCCCCTCGCTGACGGGACAGAATAACAACAAGAAATAGTTGATCCACCCAATTAGGCACACAAATAATAAGCGATACAGAAAACAGGGAGCACAGAAAGAAAATTACAAGGTATTTAGGCGGCCTTAAAATCGTATGTTTAGAGATATTTTTTCGTCCAGGACCCCCGAAGACCCAGTGACCCACGACATCGACACCCAGTTCCTCGTGGGCCCGCACGTCATGGTGTCCCCCATCCTGGAACAGGGGGCGGTTTCCACGCGCGCGTATTTCCCTGGCACCTGGTACAACCTGGCCGATGGCACTCTGGTGGCGGAGAACGAGTGGAAAGAAGTCGATGAGAATACTACTGTTACCGTCAAGGTGAGTATTAGCAATAGTCTTGTAAGTGGGACAATCAACGTTTTCTTGTTTGTTGTTCTGTCCCGTTGTCCAAGAGACAACAGTCAGAGAGTTTCTTAATAAAACTACTATTGTGCTTAGGAGACAGTCCATAAAATAATGGATTTGTAACTATGAGAAAAAATTTTACTCAATGAATTTTAACCACAGAAAATTAAGATTGGTTTTTTGGAATCTTTTTGTATTTTTTTTGTCAATTTCAAATTTTTTGTTACTTTTACGGTCATCCCGTAAAACCCATATCGAAAATACAAACTGAAATAAAGATGCATAGAAAAACCAGAAAAATAAGCCAAAAAAAAATACAAAAAGATTCCAAACAAACAATCTTAATTTGATTGCTTAATAAGGACATCTCTTGTCCGGGTGAGCGGTTAGTTCCAATGGGGTGCTGAAAGTTTCTCGATGAGGGCTACAGCGTAGATGTCGCTAGTGTGTCGCTGCTTAAGTGACTAAATAAGAAAACAAACAAGCTGAGATATGTGGTGCATAGGAGAAATTCGTGTCTGTATCACTGTCCAGTGGTGGTGTAGTGGTATAGCACGTGGCACGGAATACCGAGGACCTGGTTTCGATTCCCAGCGCTGGTCTTATTTTTCTGGTTTTTCTATGCATCTATATTTCAGTTTGTATTTTCGCCACAGTAAATATATAGAAAGTCTTGGTCATGGTTATAAAGAGACGCCCAGGGGACGTAACCATGGCAACGAGGTAAAAAAAAGTTGATCGGCTCAAATCCTCGCGAATTGTTTTTTTTTTATACAGAAACGGGGTTTTATGGCCGCAGAGCTCAGATGATAGGGACGCTGGTGCTGGTATAAGTTGCGTCCCAGCCGCTCACTCTAAAGCCGTTACTGTTTACTGTCTGCAGGGCGGAGGTATACTAGCCCTCCAGGAGCCTCCGGCGCACGGCCCCGTCAGCACCAGCAGCGCCCGCAGCGGTCCGCTGCAGCTGCTGGCCGCGCCCGCCCCCGCCCGCGCCCCCGCCCCGCGCCGCGCCAGGGGACAGCTCTACTGGGACCACGGCGACACGCTCAGTAAGACACGCAAACACCACTGTGGACACAGTCGAACAAACTGATTCATGAGCCAGATGGCGTGTTGTCTAAGACCCTGTCCAGACGGAGCGTTTTGCGCGCGAGGGTACTGGCGCGTAGACACTCGCGCGTTTCCGAAGTACTAGAGCACTAACTCTTTCTACTCTCGTCTTAGACCGTGTGACGGAATGAAGTGGTTAAAATGATCGTGATTCCAAATGCGTGAAAAAAAACGAAGTAAAAGAATCATGAAGTAGAGAAGGGTCTACGCCCCTCAGACTCTTATTTTATGAGAAACGATATAATATTGGGTGATTCTGGAGACGTGAGCACTTGAGCAGGACCAAACCGACACCCTCCCTCAGTAATTGATAATGAATCGTTCACCATCATATTTTAGCAAAATCTTTTAAATCTTTTAGTTGCAGAATGACCATACGTTCAGTAAATAATTTATTATTTTTGTTTGCAACATTATAAAAAAAAACTACGTTAACCTCACTAATACTAGTACGACCTGCTTATGTATCCCGAATCCCTGTAGAAACCCACAACAATCACTCATTGCAAAAACAAAACTACATATCAATTAAGTCACTTATCCTTACAGACAGCTACGAGGAGAAGCAGTACAGCCACATAGAGTTCCTCCTCGCCAACTCGGAACTCAAGAGCGTGGTCCACTGGTGGGGTTACGGCGTACCTTCCGTCAGCAAAATATCCATCCTGGCACAAACGCTCCCGGTCAAAACGCTCACCGTCAACGGGGCGCCCTGCCAAAAACCCCACTGCCAATTCACTTACAACCCCAAAACGAAAATACTAGACATATTCGATATGAATCTAGCGTTAGACAAACCGTTTAGTGTCAAGTGGACGTATAAGCATCCGCATTTCAATAGAGTGGAGAAGAATGATACTTTGGTTTGAATGGGCGGTGTTGTATTAAGGTCCTTCCAGTAGAGTAACTTACCTTATGGAAGTTACGTCCTGTTTGACGCCCCATCACGGCACACTGTAGGAATCCTTATCAGAATTAGGGTCAATCACCTTTTTTTTTCTTGCCCGTTGTCCAAGAGACAACTGTGACAGTCTCTAAAAAAAACATATAATATACGCTACTAATGTGTTTAGGAGATAGTCCATAAAATAATGGGCTTGTAACTGGCTACGATAAAAATGTACGGTCGATGAATTTTAGCCACAGAGAACACATAGGAAGTCATCGTTTTTAACCCTTAGTTGCATACGGTATCAAAAAAAACTATATTTTTAAATTGGTTTTATTAAAAGACTGATCTATCTTATTCTGTTTTGTAAACCGAATACAAGTTTAACTACAATTTGCATGGAGTATCAAAGCGTAACTATGGTATCATAGCGTTAAAAAATAGAATGGAAATTAAACTAAATATTAAATCATGCAGCTAAGGGATAAACAGTTGTCCAGGGGACGTTACCATGGCAACGAGGTTCAAGAAAAAGTTGATTGACACTAATTATTTGTAATGTGTGCTCGGACATAATTGCGTGGAAAGAGATGCGTTCAGTAAAAGTAACAGGTTCGATTAAATTTGTAATCTAAAAAAAATCAGGATGTGCGAAAGTTAAATTGTACTTGTACTGTATTGTGTTTTTTGCAGTCGGGGAATATTTGAAGTTGAATTCGTAGAACGTGTCATTATATCTTAGCCTAGGGGTCTGTCGTTCCCCGACTCAATAGTGACACTGACACTATATTGAGTCGATAGTGCCACTAGATTTGGCGAGATGTTATTTACAAAAGTAAGTGAGTTGAAAAGAATTTAAAGAAATTGTAGCTGTTAGCTGTAAATTTTTCTGCAAATGCAAGTGTATTTAACGACTCTTCTTTGAGAAAATTTCGTATATTAAATAAATACGTCAGTAAAATTTACATTTAAAATAATGTTCAGAAAAATTAATGATTTTGAGGTCCGAGCTTTTTAAAAGTAGTGATGATAGAGTAGATTAATGAGCAATTCGTGAATTTAAGAGACATTTATAATTCAATTAGATAAGTGTCATGGGATAAGAATATCAATTTTAGCGTACAAATAAATATAGTATAAGTGTGTTAAATTTATTCCAACTGTATTTAAGTACATAGTTATTCATTGCAGAATTTATTTTTGCAGTAGAAAAGAAACCATTTTGTTATTACATTATTTTAGGGATTTTTGATTTATTTAATTTTTCATGATTTTTTAGGCCCTTTGTATATAGGGCTACCGGGTGATTTTCGAAGCCCTTAGTTGCATTAAAGTCCTAAAAAGTACAGTCGAGGTCAAAAATATCTTTACACTTTAGTATTTTGTCATTGTCACTATGAACACAGTATAAAAGAGGAGCAGTATTCCGTCTCGGCAGCGTCCTTGATATAACTACCTACGCCGGCTCGGTACACAAACAAGCTATAGGGCTGCCTACTCTACTAACTGTCACTCTTCAGTTATGTATTTGATTTGATAATGTCACATGAAATTTAAAGTAGGGAAAGGATTAGGAGAGATTTAAAGATAGACTAAGTAGTGTTTAACAAAAATGGTTTTATTTGGCTTCGTATATTTGTTACCTACAAATTAGCTACGGAGAAGTATTTGCGCCTCTTCTGGGATGTGCGAAAAGCTTTATTGTTGAATTTAAGAGTATAAAAAATTCGCATTCTGATAAATAACTTGAATGGATACGTTTTTATTATATTAGATAAATTTAAATATCCGTACACCGAACAATACTGTTTATATCGTTGTAACATATTAAGGTACGTAATAAATGCGCGTGAGTCCGTACGTAACCGCGCAGCACTCGCGACTGATGGTTGCCCAGGTATGCTGAATGTGCTATAAACCTTCTGGCAATTTTATACAAAATTTCAAACACGAAGTGACAGCGTCATAGCGTCAATGTAGTAAAGTGTAAATAATTCTGACCTCGACTGTACGAGGTAAAAGGTAGGTCAGTTTCTGACTTCAAGGAATGTTAACTATTAATTAATTAATGAGGCATTGATTGCCATATTATTTGTGTATCTAGTCGTAAGACATAATTAGTGATAAAATAACTAAACGTTTTATTATTTTGAACACAGCGCGGGTGTTGTGAGTGACAAACATGGAATTAACACGTTCCCTGTCCCCCATACAAAGTAAAAAATACAATCCACAAGTCGACTTGAATATTTTGTATGGCATAATGCATCCTCTTGGATACATGGACTAAGTGAACTAAAAGAATTTCTTTGCTCACCCGCGACCGTATGATAGCTAAGTTTATGCAAAATATGCGTGTTCATGCAGTTCTTCCACTGTAAGAACGCACACAAATCACACAAACCCATCTATCACCACCACTAACCGCACTACACTGACGCGTTTCGAACTCAACCAGAGCTCATCTTCAGAGCAACACAACCGTACACTACGCTACCAGATGTTAGACAAATCAATTCAATAAATTACATGGAGTAACACAGTTTTTGTAGTCAAGTGGTTACCTAGGATAGGGAACGTGTTAAACAAAGAGTACTCGTATGCTAAAAGTTAAAATTAGTGACAGTGACAAAGTGTGAAGAAGTAAAGCTACTTTTGGGCTTGACTGTACAGTTGCCCAGTGACTATTTTATACGATTATTTTACCTGTATTAAAACCTGTTCAATGTTTTTAATAGTTTTAAGTTGATGTGATTATGGTTTGCTCACTGCAAGTGGAGAATTTAATGTATTCACTAGGTAATTTGTTGTAAAATACAGCACATTAAAAATGCACAAATTCTCTACATACATAATAATATCCTACTTGTTTGAATATTGATAAAATATTTTATATTATTTAAGTAAGAATAATGTCCGTAACCTGCCAAAAAAGTGATATTTTACCTCGATGTTGCATTTTAAACAGTTTATGTTTTATTTTTCCATATATCAAGTCCAAGATTTCATCAGCATTTTCTTGAATCCTCAAAACTCTTGACACAGTTCATGCTCAATGCCAGTGGCGGCACAGGACCTAAATCTGGCATGGTCAAGATAAACGAGGCCCTATGACACCCCACACATTACATTACGGTTTTTTAAATGAGAAAAAAAAACGAGAAACTTTGGCGCGACGCCCCTTATAGACCCGTAGGACTAGGTTTTGAGGCTTCAAAAATATTAAAGTTGTTTCTTTTTCGCATATAGCTTCCGGAGCATTTGCCCAACCTAATACAAAAAATTGTGTCATTTTGGGTGCCTGCATAAGTAGAAATTTAGGTATTAGTGTTTTCCATTAGTATTGGACGAAAAAAAAATTAAAGACGAAAATTTTACTTTCTTATTAATATCTGAGCAGTAACTGATGTACATAGGCATTTTGTGTCATATCCATCCACGGGAATCCTGATTTTTAACCAGTACCTAACATGTCGCCCAACTAACTCTAAAAGAATATTACAGTTTGTTAAAAAGATGTCAGACGTTTTAAAATACTGATATCTGTTATCCAAAATATTTTGTGTCAAATTCATCCACGATATTTATAGATATTTTTTTTTTAATACAATACCCTGTAAAAACCACAAAAGAAAATTCAAGTTGTTAGAGTTTACGTGTTTTGATTATTAACGGTGTAAAAAAACACTATTCATAATTTGTGTCATTTTCATCCTCGGATTCTCATTATTTGAAAAAAAAAACTACCACGAAACGTACTTCGCGCGAATGGCGAGCGCGGGAAGAGTACATCAAGAGTACATCGGGTGCTTGGGCGCCGGCTGGCAGCGTTCGTTTGTTTATAATATTACCCGCGGCTTCGCACGCGTAATCTGACAGTTTAATTGATTCCGAGATTTTACTGAATTCTCATGGGTAATCCCAAAAATTACATCATAGTTATCATTGACTTTGTATTAAAAACAGCTGTGCAAAATTTTATGAATTTAAGTCTAGCGCTTGTCATTTCGAGATTTTATGCCTATCCCATGGCAATTTTTTACGAGATACCTACCTAATAAGTTTTAGTTTTTTTTTGCTGATTACTCTTGGTTGACTGTAATTTCCTTAGATGAATGATTGGTCTCGCGCGCTCGCTCGACTAGATACCGCCGGCGTACTTGTCAAATGCGGCAACAAATAGTACGCCGAAATCGGCGTACCTGAGCCCGAGGCGACTCAGTCGCGTTGCAAACTGTGCGTAATGTGCATGTCCCGAATTTTTGTTAAATTTTGGTCATAAACCGAAGTAAAATGCTAGTTTTCGCAATGAAACTGTTTAAAAATAATACTACAAGAAATAAGAAGGACACTGGGATCACATGCCATCAGTAAATATCGTATAATTTCGAAATTACAAAATAAAATAACATGAACCCTAAACGCCATTCTGTGTTGCCGCGTACACAAGAATCAAATTCCCCGTGGTTGAGATTTTAATAAATTGAATTTTATTGTTATCATCATTAAATGATGATAAATTTTAATAACTTATTTTATTTAAGTATCTAACGTAATTATTATATATACATAACCTAGTTCTATATTATTTAATGTTTATCTTTGTGATATTATACACTGAAGGTGTATAAATTGTTACCCGACACTATTTAATTAAGGGGTGAATGTGTCTTAAAATTAAAAATGTTTTTCGTCTTCCCAGTCAAAAGCCCGATCAGCTGATTTACTTAGGTATTACGGGAAACGAAAAAAAATTTTTTTCGTATTTCTACCCATTTTCCTGAAATGTTAACTTTTTACCCGACTGCCCGAAGGAGGGTTATGTTTTTCAAGCGTATGTATGTATGCATGTACAGTCACGTCTAAAAATATGTATACACAAAAAAATTTGAAAAATATGTAGCCACACATTTTCATCATAAATATGTATCTATTACTGACACCAAAAAATTGTATTCATTAAACTGTTTCAGTATTATGTAATCACAAAATGCTTCAGAAAGTTGCATACTTAAATAAATTCCATTTAAATGTATCCACCTCGTAAGCAAAAATAAGTATACATGAATGGGTTCCATATACATATAACCACAATTTGGCAAATATTTGTATACGCCGTTTGATTCATAAATATGTATCCAGACTGCAACAACAAACCTTGTCTGACTGGCATAGAATCGTAAGTTGTATATTTAACTGATTTGACAATTCACGAAAACAGTGCGGACTTGTCACTGCATACGTCTATCTCACGATTATTCTATGACGCACTTGACAGTCCTTAGATTGAATTGACTTGTAAATATTGAGTATTTCAGTTTAGGGTCATTCTCAGAAAGGTGCACTAAGCATTTTTTTGTTTTTATTTTAATTATATTGTTAATTGTTAGTGGTTTGTTGTTGCAAATTATAGATGCTTCAGTGGATCTGTCCTCAGTGGATGACCCGAACAACTTGATCGCTTTGGCTTAGTCGATATTAATGACCACTCTGGACGTTCCAAGTATTTGGTGATCTTGATGGTGTATAAAAAATTAAATATATCCATACCAAATTTCATCCAGCTCACTCCAGTCAGTTCATCCCCCATTTTCTCCCCTTAAGGGTTGCTTTTGGAGATAAAAACTAAGTACCTATGTTCAGCCCCTTGACAGTCGAAACCAGTCGGTTTCGACGTGATACCGGAACAGACAGAGTTACTTTCAATTCATCACTCCATAGTATAAAACAAAGTCGCTTTTTTTGTCTGTACGCTTAGATCTTTCAAAACTACGCAACGGATTTTGATGCGGTTTTCACAAATAAATAGTGTGATTCACGGTGTCTATGTATACCGTAACCGTGTTGTGCCGGAACGGGTCACCAGTATATAATATTATTTTAATGGAGTATGGATTCGTAGTATGTATGTCCCTGCCCGCATGCAGGTTACGAAAGAGACAGACATGTAATCTTAACAGTAATTCTTCAAAACGAATCAAAATATCAAATCGTGTTTACATATTTATGAATCAAACGGCGTATACAAATATTTGCCAAATTGGTGTGGTTATATGTATATGGAACCCATTCATGTATACTTATTTTTGCCTACGAGGTGGATACATTTAAATGGAATTTATTTAAGTATGCAACTTTCTGAAGCATTTTGTGATTACATAATACTGAAAAGTTTAATGAATACAATTTTTTGGTGTTAGTAATAGATAAATATTTTTGATACAATTTATGACTACATATTTATGCAACTTGTTTTTGTATACATACTTTTAGACGTGACTGTACCTATGTATGTATATTTTGTAAACAATTATTTTTATTTTAGTTTTAATTAACCTGTAAATTATATTAGGTTTCACTATAGGTGCAACGTGTTAAGAACGCAAAACTTCTTAGTTGGTGACTCAGTCCATGAATTTTCAGTAATAATTTGTAAATATTGAATGTCCTTAAATATATATATTTTTTAATTAAAAGTGAGGCCTGATCATTGATATACCTACATCATACCTACCATTTTTTTAAAGAAGAAACCTACGCCTAACCTATACACAAACATATTAATACATTCACTCTTAATTACTTCTTAATTTCTAAGTATTTCCCAAGATACATTTTGTAACCAGTAACTTAATAGACCACAGAATAATTTATTTTCCCAATAATTCGGGTAACAGTGGAGCAGCTGGCAACACAATTCGTCACGCACACTAGCATCCTTGCAAATTGTCTTACACCGTTCTTACGCACACTACAATATTGAGTTGCCGCATTCACGAACGTTTTGTTTTTAGTTACCGCGGTATCTAGTCGAGCGAGCGCGCGAGACCAATCATTCATCTAAGGTAATTTCATTGTTATCTAAACAACACTTCCGCACCAAATTTCAAATCGATGTCATTAATCACTGAGGAGTTCCCTTCTGAGGAGACGCTCCTGGCTGCTTTACCAAGATGTTACTACCAGATACCGGTGTGAAGTAAGCGGCCAAAAGTTAGCGGCCGATTATAACCCTACCCAATTAAGAAGTTTGAGTTATTATTTGCATTTGTGAGGTCATAAGACTGACAAAAACACACACACGCTAGTTGATATATGATACAAACTAGTTTATACATATTTAGTAGCTAGTATGACACAAATTAGTTTATATTTAGGGACAAGTATTCAACCTGAACGTCTGGTGAAGCAAGAGAATTGTTGCCAGCTACACCAGATTAAAACAAGCAGCATATAAAACTT
Source organism: Choristoneura fumiferana (assembly GCF_025370935.1). Classification (NCBI taxonomy): domain Eukaryota; kingdom Metazoa; phylum Arthropoda; class Insecta; order Lepidoptera; family Tortricidae; genus Choristoneura; species Choristoneura fumiferana. The sequence goes on along the minus strand of NC_133479.1, from coordinate 15,772,719 downwards.
GGAAACTAAAATGAAAAAAAAAACACCAACATGGAAATGCGAACCTCTTCAGGTCTTTCCATAAAATAACACTGGATACTAAATGCTTTCTACTAAAGCTGCAACTCCTAACTAACCTCAACTAGTCTAGGAGCCACGCCCGATTTAATGAAAGCAGTGTATTTTTTTTTGTAATAAAATGAGAAAAACGACATGTTGCAAATAGCAAGTACGAACCTCTCCAGTATTTTGTGGCATGTTATTACGCACGTTGAGAGCTTTCGATCAACGCTTCAAGTGTCCAGTAACCTCATTTTTGTTTTGAAGAAAAGGTAGAATTAAAGTCATCGGCCGAAAATAATCACAACAAAAATAAAAAAAACATTGATTAGAAAACGTGTTCCTTCCAGATATTTTATTAATACGATTATGCATTTGAAAAGATTTCCATCAAATCTGAAACTGCCCATAACCAAAGCCTAGTACGGGAGTTACGCCCGAATAAAAGTAGGCGGGCGAAAATTTTTGCAGTAATATGACAAAACGACCAACTTGGAAATGCGAACCTCTTTAAGTCTTTCCATGTTATAATACGGGATACAAAGCTGCAAGAATTTACTAACCTCATCTAGTTTAGGAGCCACACCCGATTTAAAGAAACAGGCGTATTTTTTTTGTAATAAAATGAGAATAACAACTTGTTAGAAATGCGAACCTCTCCAGTTTTTTTTCTGGCATATTATTGCGCACTACGCCTACTTTTACTCGGGCGTAGCTCCCGTACCTACTAGACGTTGGTTATGGGCAGTTTCGGATTTGATTGAAATCTTTTTAAATGCATAATCATCTTATAAAAATTTCTGGATGAAACGCGTTTTCAAATTGTTTTTTATTTTTATTTTAGTTTTTTTTTCGGTCGCTAACTTTAATTCTACCTTTTCTTCAAAACGAAACGAGATTAGTTGACATTTGAAGCGTTCATCGAAAGCTCTCAGCGTGCGTAATAATATGCCAAAAAAAAACTGGAGAGGTTAGCATTTCCAACATATTGTTATTCACATTTTATTACAAAAAGAAATACGCCGCTTTTTTTAAATCGGGTGTGGCTCCTAAACTAGATAAGGTTACTAAACTCTTGCAGCTTGTATTGAAAGCTTTTAGTATTCAGTATTATAATATGGAAAGATTTAAAGAAGTTCGCATTTCCAAGTTGGTCGTTTTTTCATATTACTGCATACATTTTCGGCCCCCTACTTTTATTCGGGCGTAGTTCCCGTAATAGATGTTGGTTATGGGTAGTTTTGCATTTGATCGAAGCTTTTGAAATGCATAATCATATGAATTTATAATATCTTTCCAGATATTAATATAATATCTAGGAGGAAGGCGTTTTCCAATCAATGTTTATTTTTATTTTAGTTGTTTTTTTTCGGCCGCTAACTTTAATTCTACCTTTTCATCAAAACGAAACGAGGTTACTGGACATTTGAAGCGTTGATCGAAAGCTCTCAACGTGCGTAATAACATGCCACAAAAAACCGGAGAGTTCCCGTTTCCAAATCGGATGTGGCTCCTAGACTAGATGAGGTTAGTTAACAGTTGCAGCTTTTATAGAAAGCTTTTAGTGTCCAGTGTTATTTTATGGAAAGATTTGAAGAGGTTCTCATTTCCATGTTGGTGTTTTTTTTTTCATATGGTGTAGGCGTATGGTGTACACCGGTAGGATTGTTGACGCTAAGCGCTGCTATTTTAGATATGCAGTGACGCGATAGCCAGGTTATAGAGCTGGGCACACCCTTTGACCATACAAGATATCCATCTTCCATTAAGTTCAAGTGAGAGAGAAGGGGCTTAGGGGCTAGATCACATCCTACTAATATTATATATGCGAAAGTTTGTATATCTTGATGTTTGTTACTCAATTATGCTTTAGCGGCTGGGTAGCATTAGCTGAAATTTGGGATACTTATAGATATAGATATTGATTTAAATTAACTACATATATGCGTCACGACACGACAGATAAATACAAATCCGACTTTAGCGTCATAAGCAGGATCCACGTCAAATTTCGATCATTACATTTTTCGAACTTAATGCCAATCAGTTAAAGTTGACATTAGTTTTGTCGAATGTCCTAAATTTAGGTGCTTTCTGCTGTTTGATACTATGAACATACCATTTCTAAATTTTTATATAAAATACAATACAATACAATGACTCTTTATTGAACACCAAAAATAGTAAGCGATACAGAACAGGTACACAGAATGAAAATTACAAGGGTAAACAACAGGCGGCCTTATCGCTTAAGAGCGATCTCTTCCAGGCTTAGAGCAACGCGGGCTTCCTACCGGAAGGGAGCAGCCTTAGCGGTAGATTACCTTTAAAATAGTTCTGGCGTTTGTTGCGGGGGGAAATGTGCATACATAAGTGCAGTTCGGTATGTGCATGTTGGTAAACGAATCCGACAATAATGCACGTCTTTGTTGTTTAAATGTAATTAAATAGCAATAATACGATAACAATTTACTTCCATGTGAAATGTAACACCATAATTTTGCAAGCTTGATGTCCCAGATCTCTTTTTACAGCAGGAAACTGAACAATTCAGTATTTTTAGCACCGCCGCGTTCACTCGCGCTTCTCGATTCGGTCTAGTAGTTTGAAATCCGAGCGCGCCTTGTTTTATAAAATTCGTATGCCCAATTGGGCTTGTACTTTGACAGAGGGGAACGCGTCGAATGGCTACTCCCTTCAGCCCGGGTTGCTCTAAGCTTCCAGGCAACCTTTTTTATACGTAACTATCAGCCTTTTTGATTCTTAAATTAATGTACCTATTATTTTTATACTTCATTATTTGAATAGGTACTACATTCAGAGTATGCAAAAAAAGAAAGTTATGCAATTTGTTCATTACGTAGCGGAGATAAAAGTCAGTCAATTCAATACTCATTAAGTTATATAATAGGCGAAGTGCATAGTTTAAGGCCAGCGAAAAAAAATGAAAGAGTTAAAAACATTGCAGGATCGCTATACTCGACAACAATGTCACATATAAATTTTATTATTATCAAGTCTCAAACTTGGTCACGGTAATATCTAAGTTGGCACAAGTGACAGGATAGCAGAGCCAGACAGTGTGACACTATTTCTCGGCCGTACAATACCGTCCTGATATTTCGTGTACACTACACGCCCATACTCTTTTCTTTGCCTTTGCGCCATTGCGCCCATAGAAACCCGTCAGTTTGACACCAGCAGGGCTACTACGAAACTCTAAGTTCGTGTCGTGCGGTCCCTCTCGCTCTCGTATTAAATAGTATAAGTGTCAGAGGGACCGCATGACACGAACTTCGAGTTTCGTAGTAGCCCTGCAGTTTGTATGGGCGTGTACACGAAATATCGGGTCGGTATTTCCATGTTGGTATTATCCGTGCCGAGACAGCAGCCAGTGAAATGAACTGTCAAATCAACTGCAAATGACAGATCATAAAGGTGCGGCCACATGCAGGCGCTCCTCCAGTAGATCATTCCTGCAAGCAGCCATCTTGACGCTGCTGCTAGACACAGCGACTTGACGCTACTTTTTTGAGTCGTGGGAAATTCAAAATGGGGTCACGTGACCAGATTTATCGCTGCAAACGAGCGACGAGCGACTGCAAGTGGGTGTTATCCAGGCCGGGAAAGAGTGTCACCCGCCGACGTTTCGTTCTCTTGTCAGTGACAAAAAAAAAAAATTTACGCGGGATTTACATTACATTCGCCTCGTGCCTCGCCTCGCGCCTCGTCTCGATTTCGGCCCGCGGCTCGCGTGATCGATGGTAAATGAGCGTCCTGTTTACACTTGTGGCGAGTTGTTGTCTTTGAGCTTACAACCTGCGTAGCATAAGGTTCAAAGTTTGAACTTCAAACTCTAATGAAGCGAGAGCGCGAATGTAAACTCGCGTTCGTCGCGAGGTCCTTTGACTCGTCTTGTCACACTCGACTCACCTCGTATATACCTCGCCTCGCGCCTCGTCTCGTGACTCGTACGTTCCTATACATTACAATACTCTTTGCTAGTCCGCGAGTGTACATGCGGCACTACGAAAGTCATGAACAAGTTGCATGTAGGCTAAATTTCATGTTCATAGTGAAATCTTATCTGTGCGTGCTGTCGCTGCTCGCTCAGCAGGGCTACTACGAAACTCGAAAATCGAAGTTCGTATCGTACCGTCTCTCTCACTCGTATTAAATAATATAAGCGTCAGCGGGACGGTATGATACGAACTTCGATTTTCGAGATTCGTAGTAGCCTAGCATTAGGGCTACTACAAAATTCGATGTTTGTATCGTACCGTACCGTCCTGTTGACGTTAATATTATTTTATACGAGAGTGAGAGGGACAGTAGTATACGAACGAACTTTGATTTCCGAATTTCGTAGTAGCCCTACAGTGTGTCGCTGTATGTTTGATTTTTTACGTTTAATCTGTGTGCGTACGTATCGAGCTGAGGTGTGTGTGTTGTGTTTAGTGATTTTGGGTGTAAAGTCAGATTTTCTAATAATTAACGAAATGCCTTACGATTTATTTTGTAAATAAATAACGACATAATTAATTCTTTAGTTCTTATAAATGTACTGTGATAAGTATGGATGCTTTGTGTAATGAAAATAATTACATTTTATTGATGTAATGACATTAAAGAAAATCAAAAAAATGTCAACAAAATCTCAAATATCTACCGAATTGAGTGGTAAGTATTGCAATAGTCATTTGAAATGTTATGTTGATGTTATAATTACCGGAATATTTCACCTTGAATCTAATCAAAGGTTACAAATATATTTTTGCAGATATTCATATTGTTTTCTTCTTTGCAGACAGCATCAGTAATGTATTGGGAAAAAATGTTAAAATACTTTACAAATCCCTCATTCGCATGGAATCGAGAGGTGACAAAGTGGATAACAAAGTATTGGTAAGTAATCTTAGTAATATATTATATATAACATTAGGTAATATAAAATAACACAAAATATAAGTATTTAATTACCTATGAATTAAAGTCTAGAAATGTTACTTTATTTATTTTTTGGAAATGATTATTGAAACTAAAAATTGTAAACAGTGAAACTTTTTTGATGTTAAAATTGCATGTAACCAGTAAACAATTCTTAAAAACCAAAACATAATCTGATAAACATTTTACTCTATGCTGATAATAAACCCTTAACAAGTGTGAGTCACTTAGGTGTGTCATGTGCATCACAAAGCTGTGTATGTATTGGTCCTGTGGTCACACACCCACAGGCATTTGGCTATTGTTAGCATCAATATAGTATAGCTGAATTTGTTCTTTGTATGTCAACTCTAATTGATTCTGTTGATGCTCTAGTATATTGGATGATTCTATTGCTCTTTGTCCTATATTTATTCCAATTGTAAATAAGCTGATCTAGTTTCAAAATATTTTTACAGATTGCTAAATTTAGTAGCTTCCTATTGTTTGACATTTGATCTAGATAACAGTTTGGTTTGTGTGAGAATTGATATGAAACATTTTACAGTTTCAGGAATGGAATAAAAAAAATTACTGTCATTGATAATTCTGTGTTATTTAAATTAAACATCATACATACATCTTGATCATCAATCAAAATAAATGAAAAAATTGTACTAACCTTTTTGAAGTTACTAGTAAACTACTAGGTAAATTTTACTAATGAAAATTATGAACTAATGGGTGGTAGAAGGATTATTTTCAGAGGGTGTTTGTATAGAGATGTGTGCATCCTTATTTAGGTTTTAATCATTTTATAAATATTAGTCCTGTTTTTTTCTATTTTCTTTTATGTTCATACACCTGGAGCCCATAATTAGTCAATTAACTACCTATTTGATAAATAGTATTACCCATTAACTACAACTTGGTAGGTAATTCCTGTAATATTTATTCAAAGAAAATTAAATATCTAAACTCAACAAGCAGGAAGATAGAGGTTTTTTTTTAAATCATGCAATGCATTTATTTTCCTTTAATATATACTCAGCGGCACAAAATTTTGGCCCACTATCCATACAAAATGAAATGACCTATTACTGCATACATTTCAGGGCCAGATTTTTTGCTGCTCAGTATATTTACTTATTAGGTAGTCATATAATATAAGACTAAGGGGCTGTTTCACCATCCATTGATTAGTGTTAACTGGCAGTTAGGTGTGATGCCATCTCTATTTGTTTTGTTCAAATAGACGGAGACGGCATCACATTTAACTGTTGGTTAACGCTAATCAATGAATGGTGAAACAGCCCCTAAATATATTATAATTAAATAGTAAAACTGTTTATTATATTTTCAGGTTGTCACATCTTATAGAATCTTTATAACAACAACTAAAGTTCCAACAAGGGTAAGGAGTTTACAGATTTATTTATGGCTTTATCACTCTAAAATGTAATGTCTGTATTGATAAAACATTGAAGACTATTATCATGTAAAAGTCAATGTGACAATTAGCCTTATTACTTCTTTCTGATTTGGCAACTGTCCTAAAAAATTTCAACTATACTCTCCTAAGGCCCACGTCAAATTTTGATTATTAAATTTAGGACATTGGGGCTTAGGAGGATACATAAATTTAGTAGTAGGTGCCTTAAGTCTTAAATATATTTTTGGGTTTACTGTCTGTAGATGACTACTAATAGTCTGATAGATAACTACTTAGTCTTCCTTTTGCACTGCCTCAACAAATTTGTACCTTTAGTAGACCCTCAAGGACAAGAAAAGAAATTTCACAAAATAATCAATCAGTAACTGTTCTGTGTCTGACTAATGCATCATAGCTATCTGCAAGAACAGATAAAACATTCTGATATAACTATAAACTTAAATGGGAAAGCACATGAGATTTTTTGGCACAATTATCATTGCATAATACTCTTGAGATTTGGGTTGTAATAATTACATTTTTCAACAACCAGGTGGACAATGGATTTCACTTGATGGAAATAGAAGCAATTGAAAGCAAAAAAGCCAATCATCTGTCAATAACCCTCATTCACGAGCACAAGCCAGTGTCCATTCTCATCGGTAAGTGACTAATTGCAGCTATTGTATGCTAAGGAGGCAACTGACATTGACACCAAACTGAGTAATGCAGTTTTTCATTGTGGACATCTTGTATTGTATATTTTTTGTATGTTTACAGACAACCTGACATCATTGTTGGAGTGATGATTGATAAGTTACATAATATGTTTATGCTTAGATAATATTTGGGAAAACTAAGTTTATATAAGAAATCAATACAAATACAAGTAACATTATTTGTCATTGTCATATTTCACAATATTTTATGGCCATTTGTTGGAAAAGTCCATCAGGCTGTTGAACTTGGTTTAGATTTGAAGTCTTAAACATTTTGACTGATTTTGACTACTAAACTGAGTTTAATAGCAAATCGAGCAAAATTACCTAAATGTTATTTTGTGGAACAATACAAGTAGCTGATTTAAAATTAAGTTTATTTATCTCATAAAATAAAATATTTTAACTCTTTCATGGCAGCAGCCTAATCCCTTTAATTGTGAGAGGAGGCCTGTGCTGAGCAGGATGTTTATACCTATATTATATATGTATGCAGGAGATAAATCAAATAATAAAACAAAAAATAATGAACAATGCCATATGACGATAATAATAACAGACTTCAAATAAAATAAAAAATATGCATAATACTGACGAATTACTGTTACATGATTTTATAATGTACAGTACAATGACTATTATTGAACAGTACTTAGGCAGCCTTCTTGCTTCAGAGTGATCTCTTTCAGGCAACTTTTTTAATGCAACACTTTTTTTATTCTCAGGGGAAGAGAAAGCATCTGAAGGCGTTATAAATGTTATGCATGCGCTCGTAGCTGCGTTTGACGATTTGTATCCAAATGTAGCCATAGAAGATATAATCTGCAAGGTTAGTATTCTGCATAATATTACTTATGACACTCATTGAAGGCAATTTAGTCGCGACGGATGATAACGTTTATTTGCTTAATTAATCGGCAAGTAAAGGTTCGTTGCCGTGCGTACTCCTAATTGAGCCAATTATGGTTTTGTTTTGTTTTAGTTTTATTTGGAGAGGGGTGAAAAGAGCAAATAAATCCGTTGTTCTCGAATATCAACAAACACTCATGCATTAATATATGCCCACAGCGAAGCGTCCAAAAATACCTGCCACGTTTTGCCGACCCTAGAAATAGAGTCGTATCATTTATGTAGATATTTATGTAAACTTTGTTGTGTCAGACATTGGTGCTGGTAACTCTACTGACCATAAAGGGGTCGTCAATAAATCCTAGGAGATAATGTGATATGCTCCAATTTAGTGAATTCATTAAATAATTAAATGTTTCAGGTAAATTTACCCTTCCAACTACAACAAGTCAGTGGGACAAGGAAACATTCCACTTGCGGCGATTTTTCCAACCAATATGCAGCTATGTGTGATCTTTGCCAAACCCCATTTAGGTAAGAAATAAAAATATATACTTGTACTAAGTATACTTTCCTGCTTAGCTTGGTGTATTAAAAAAGATTAAAAAAATCCTATCATTATATCGGGTGATTAAGTGCTGAAAAATTACTGAAGACCCCTTAACCATAAACCAATTCGTCATCTATTTTTGAGCACCTTGGTGCTCTAACATATTTATGAAGATTATAAAGTAAAGGGCACGAAAGTAGAGGCCAAAATAATATTACTCTTTTGCTCACACTTGTCTCAATTCTCGCGATTTTGCAAGTAAATGAAACTAATTACCACTGCTTATATAAAAAAAGAGAATAGATAGTTCAATGATGTAGGTGTTTGCTTGTGTAATCAATTCTTTGTTCATTAACAAAAAGTAAAGTATTAATATAAGAGTGACGTTTGTTGTTGTTTGTTTACTAACTTTAATAACTTAGTAAATAAACAACGACAAACGTCATTCTATTGTCACCCCATCAGGGCCCAGTTTCTCGAAGCATATTAGTCTAATAATTTTTGTGTTTTATCTAATTTTTTCATACAATTTATGAGACAAAACACTAATATTAATAGACTAATATGCTTTGATAAACAGGGCCCAGCTAGCACTGAATAAATGATCAAACAAAAATATATCGTCGCATTTCTCCTATTCCTTGTAGACTACCTAACATAGTTATTTGCCTCACTCGCATATGTATTTTTTACATCAGCAATATAATGTACCTAGAGTACCCATAAAAAAGTAACTTCTGCGGGAGCAATGCCGCGGGACAAAGCTAGTTAGCTATATTAGTCGTAAAACATGATTTCTGCGATGCAGCTCCTTTAATATAGGAAAAGTAGCATTTCCCGCGTCTTTAAACGCGTAAATCATTAGATTAGATCAAACAATTGAATTATAATTCGGGATTCTGCAAAATATTCCGTAGAAATCCCCAAAAATTACATCGTGGATTTTATTACCATTTCAAAAAAGCACCCACGTCTAATTTCGTGTCTGTAATCCTGCGGGATAAAAAGTAGCTTATTGTGTTATTATATGAATTAGAGACGTCTAGCTCTCTACATATCAAATTTCATCCAAATCAGTCCACCCGCTTTAGCGTGATACTAGCCGTTGACCGCGACTTCGTCCGCGTCGTACAGTTCATTTATCGCTATCCCGCGCGAACTGCAATTTTCGGGGATAAAAACTATCCTTTTGTCCTTCCCCTGGACTCGAACTATGTGTATACCTACCTAATTTAGTCTGAATAGATTCAGTGGTTTAGACGTGAAAAGGTAACAAACAAACAGACTTACAAACTTTCTCATTTATAATACTAGTGAAATAAACGGATGCTATTAGTAACATCTCTTTGGGTTAACTCCGGCACAACATAATTCCTTCCGTTAGTTACTGTATGCTTTGGAGTAACAGGAGTATAAATAGTTAAAATCTTATAATTATCATCCTATCAGCCGTATAGGACGTCCATTGTTGGACTAAGACCTACCCTATCTCACAAAAAAATGAAAAAATCAAAATCTTACCATGCTGTTCCACAATTAAAACAACTTTCTTTATTTTCAGGGCTGAGGTGGCGTGGGACATTGATACAATTTACCTAGCGCATGACATAAGAATGTTGCATCTAAAGGATTTCGATCATTTGGACCAAAGGTAACTTATCAGTAATTACTTTGTAAGGACATACGTCACGCCGTGCGATACTTTTTAGCTCGGCGTTAATATCTGCATGAATACAAATTGATTGGTTAATGCGCCATTTTATGGCATTAATTAATTTATGAATAAGAAACTAACAAGAGGAAAAATTAATAATTTCTTGACACATTGTCGATTGCTTTTTTCCGGAATAATAGAGTGCGGGTAAAACTACGTTTATTTTTAAATTATGCAGACCAATCCCCAGCCACTTGCGTCATACTTGCAAGGTGGTTCTCACGCTGCTCCGCACATCGCAGCTACGTCCGGTTGCAGCTGCGGTTTTTAAGTTTGAACTGTAGAATCTTGATTAGTACACAAAAACCGCATGTTGTAACACTGAATCTCTCCGTGCGGAGGTACGAATTGTACGACGGTTTGCACTCCCAGACGACGATGCGGTGCGGGACGCGGGATATGCCACATTGAGCGCCATAGAAATGAACATAAGAAGCAAATAAAATGCCTTTTTTGGCGTGCACCGCAGTTCCGGACGGAGATGCGAAGCAATCGCCTAAGTGGCCCGGGATGCGAGGGCAGTGTGATAACCGCCTAAGTGGCCGTACTTGCAGTTTTATATACGTCCGTACGTACTAATAACACTATCCCAGACTGCCTAACGCTACTAAAATGCAAGGCTCCTGCGAAACGGAGACGAAGTAATTTGTTATGCCATTTTTTTGAGAATGGGTGGGCTTTTTTGCAAGTCGTAGCCTTTTTCTTTGTGTATTTGTTACTTTTATACCCGTTTTATATTTTATTATTGGGAACTAATAACCTATGGCAACTTTGTTGGTCAATGTGAGATGTAATTGTTTATAATGTTAGTTTTATTGTACCGTTGGTGCCCAAATACATAAATAAATAAATAAGTTGCTGGCAATAGCTAGTCCAAACGATTGTTAAAATTTTAATTTCTCATGCTCTAAACTTCGTATTTATACTGGATCTAGACGAACTAAATACTTAAAGACTTTTTATGCTCTAGTGCATGAAGAAAAATTTTCGTGTCAAAGCAATCAGTTGCCAACAGCCACAAACATAAAAGTTTATATATATTTATTAATAATTCGTAATTTAAATTAATACCTCAATAAAACTAGTAAATAAACATGAATACAGCAATCCTAAGACAGCAATGCATGAAAAATAAAAGGTACCTAGTAAGTGAATCCCACTAGTGCTATTCACTTTCCCGGCAATCAAAGTGAAAAGCGTGCAAAACTCGAGCACCCATTTTTCTCAAAAAATTCAGTAAAAGTCTACATTATTCCTTACATATCAGCAGAAGGCTAAGTGCATAGTTTATGGTCAGCGAGAAATTAAAAAGTTAATAAGATTGCAGGCGCGCTAGCTCGAAAATACTTTATTAGGTATTGTCGAGTCTCAAACTTTTAAAAAAGTGAAAACGGCCAGGTAAATGTTGGCACAAGTCGTAAACAGCCAACTCAAATGGCTGCTATCAGTTATTTTGTTGGAGCTCCAGACTTTTTTTTATTGAATCAGCAGGGCTACTACGAAACTCGAAGTTCGTATCGTACCGTCCCTCTCGCTCTCGTATTAAATAGTATAAGTGTCAGAGGGACCGCACGACACGAACTTCGAGGTAGCCCTGCTGAAACAGCTTGTGGTGTTTTCGGTGGAAAAATAGACCTGCTGTTTTTTTTAATGAAAAAAAGGCGGGAAAGCATGAAAAATTTTATTGGAATAAAATTAAATGTCATTAATAATATATTTTGTTAAGAAAAGGCTTATTCTAATGTAGTTTTTTTCCTTCGCCATTTTTGAGAAAAGCTTTATTCCAGCCGAGACTAATATTTAATCAATTTTTAATTCTCATACTCAGCCAGCAATTGCCTAATTCCAGGCCACGACAATAATCTACTATTCCCCTCGACGTGTCTATCCACCGTCGCCGTACCGGCTCGGCTAGCTATATAGAACGTCTCGAGTAAAATGGCTCGTTTTACGGCTCTACTATTTTTACTTATCCATCTATATTGTTCCAGGGATCTCATCCCACTTCTGATCGCGCTGCAGCACAACACTTGGTTCACTGGGGTCTGCGGCGACGGCGTGCGAGTCGGCAGCGAGGCGTGGGAGGCTCTGTCTAGAGTCGTGCGCTGCGCGGCGCCGCCCCCGCAGAAGCTGAGCTGGCGCGCTGCGGCGTTGCGGCACGACCATGCGGCGAGACTGGGGCACGCTATGTCGCGCGCTCGAAGGCTCCCCGCCATGCATACTATAGACTTCTCGCAGAACCATATTGAAGATAAAGGTTGGTTACGAGTGGTACGACTTACGTACGAGCGTTGGATGCAAGTGGCGAGTTCTAGTACAGTGTAGCGTTCTAAGGGGGAGGCCTTTGTTCAGCAGTGGGCGTCTTCCGGCTGATGACGATGGTATCATGGTACGACTTACGGGCGTTACTTCATCAACGTGATTTAAGTTCTTCTCTCTCTGCACCTATTCCCAGTTTTTTGGGGTCGGCCTACAGAATATGAAGTTTACTCTTTATAACTTTTTCCCGCAACTTTGTCTACGTCCCACTTGAACGTGACACTTTACCAGCTTTATAAGACGCCTATGTAAAGCTTGGGTTTCCTCGGATAGTGGTGCCATCATAATAGGGGCGTTGTCTTACTGTCAGTTTCCTAGAGAGCGATAATAGGGATGTTGACGCCATTAAAAAATAATTCGAAGGCACGACTCCCCCGACCCCTGAAACCCAGATTAATTTTCGATTCACTGTAAAGTTAGATTTTTTGTAGCTTTAAAGCAAATCAATAGTTAGTTGATTGAGTTGGCGAACAAATAGCGACTTATGACGTCATAAGTCGCTATTGCCATTGAGACTATGGGAGAATTGTGTTTTGACAGCTCATAAAAAGTACGTCAGTTGATTGGTGGTGTCAACATCCCTATTGGCACCGTTGTTTACATAAATATCGTTCTTCGCCGCTGCATTGACACCGCTATTCTAGGAACCCTGAGCTTTAGGCCGCTCGCCCACGGCGACTTTTTGTAGCGATGCTGTCGCGCGTTCGCATAGATACAGTCGCGATGCGGTCACTAGCTGTGTACCCTCGCCCACATAACCACGATTCAGTCGCGATGCAAACGCGCTACTGTCGCGCTTCACCCTGGGGACCCTTCACACCCTCCCGCCGTTCTCACCACGATGTCGTCCGAAACCGTCGCGCATTTGCATCGATACAGTCGCGTGGCGTTGGCATCGCTTCTGTAGCGCGTTGCCAATGCGACTAACGCGCGTTAGTAGCGATGCTGTCGAGCATTTACAAAACGCGCGACAGCATCGCTACAAAAAGTTGCCGTGGGCGAGGGCCCTTAGATATGTAGCTTTCTATTATGTAGTTCCAGAGATTATTATAAGTCCAAGGCTGGCCAATAAATTTTCTAGATAAGCAATTTTTTTAAGTCCAAGGCGGCGCCGGGCCTTTGTTTTAAGAGGCACCGAACTACTAAAATTAGATACGCTATTGATGGGCACCACGCGTTGGTGGGAAAATTCAAGTGCCTTAGCGGGCCATATCGTGGACTTGATTTAGCCAACCTTGGTATAGACACATATTGTAATGGAGTTACTTATATTACTTCCCTGGCGAAATATAGATTGTAACTAGTCGTCAACAGTCACTCTAACATTGATATTTATAATGATAGAACACTGTCAACAACGGGTATTGTTTGTTTGTTATTTTTCATTCTGCCATTGTTTCAACAGTAGCAAAGGTTGGCGTAGGCCCCATGTACCAGTTGGGTGCGGGATATCAGCCATATTGTTTGTTCTAACTTTCGTACAATCCTTGACTCCGTAATAATTTATCGCTCATTTAAAAAAAAGTTTGTCAATAGGGTTCCGTTTTTTGAAAAAGTTCAGTGACAATTTAGTGGCAATTATTTACCGAGTAAGATAATGTTCTTATTGTTTTCATTATTGTATCAAAATAGCCTGTTACCAATCGTTTATTTATTTAATTTTTTTCATTGATATTGGTTCTAGTTTATTGCTACTGTACTAATCATATTTTTTCCAGCTGTTGCTCACGATTTCGTTTGCTAAAAATTCGCTTATTGAATTTCCTGCGGGAACAAAGCAATTTTTCGGGATAGAAGTATCCTTTGTGTTAAATCGGGTTATAAATTATTTGTTTGCCTAACTTCATTCAAATTCCGTTTTTGCGTCATGGAGTAACATACAACCAAACTTTCACATTTTCTTAGTCGTTAAATGTTTGTTTGAAAAAAAAACTTACAGTTATTTATTTACTATCGTCCGCAGGTGCAATCAGCATTTTGTCGGGTCTCGCGAACAACCCCGACGGTCTCCGACACATCGCTCTGTCGCAGTGTGGTTTAACGGGCAAGACGGTGTCGCACCTCGCCACAATGTTGAACGACAATCCTTGCCACCTGTCCACGTTGTCGCATTTGGATCTGTCACATAACAACCTCAAGGACGATGTTCATGTAAGAGCTTTTTTTGTGCGTACTGTATCTGTAGCTATAATTGTTGGTGGAAATTATTCTTGTACATACATAGATTCGAACATACGTACAAAAGAATGGCGCTTTGAAAACTGAAAAAAAAAACGAGTTATTAGTTTTTTTTTTTTTTATAAGACTGGATGGCAAACGAGCAAGTGGGTCTCCTGATGGTAAGAGATCACCACCGCCCATAAACATCTGCAAACCAGGGGAATTGCAGATGCGTTGCCAACCTAGAGGCCTAAGATGGGATACCTCAAGTGCCAGTAATTATACCGGCTGTCTTACTCTCCACGCCGAAACACAACAGTGCAAGCACTGCTGCTTCACGGCAGGATTAGCGAGCAAGATGGAGTATGAATGGATGTAGTTCGGAGAAAACCTAAATTCTGACTAAATATTAGTGCGGATGAGTTCAAGTCAAGCTCTAATTTTGTAACGGTCATGTTAGCAAGACATGACCATTATTTTGTCAAAGACTGTCTTTGGTTAATTTGTGATTCATTCACTAATCAAACTACATTGCGGACCACTTCTGTAAAAAGAAAATGTAAATAATATCTAAAACTCAAACCGCAACATTGTTAGTCATTCATTACCAAAGCTTTTATTTAAAATTATATAAATGTTTTTGTTTCTTTATAGAATTTATACAACTTCCTGGCGCAGCCCAATGTGTTGACTCATTTAAATTTGACGAACACGGAAACTACTCTTGAAAACGTAAGTATACGTTCTGGTTTAATTTACGATTTTAAAGTCGAGGCAGCAGTGTTTCGGTAGACTATTTTAAAGATTGTACATAAAAATAATTTGATTTTTTAGTTGAATTGATTTTAACTTTAATGAATGCTTTTTTGATTATTGCAATACATCGTATTATTCACATATTCATAAATCAGATAATTAGTTCATCGTTTCGAGTCTATCTAAGATTCTTAGTTCTGGGGTCCGAAGGATGATAGGTGGGTCACAATGCAGAAGACAGTGCCCAGTGCGCTTACGTTATCCTAAAATGAGAATGTTTTTATTCATTTTTATGTTTTTTTTTTACTTTGTTGTTTACATACATACAATATGGAATTGAACCGAATTATTAAATAAATAAATTAAAGTGTCTGGAGTGTCAATCTATTGGCACTGTGTTCGCAACATCAGCTACGTTATTCTTTTAGATGTGGGGAGCATTACTTCGCGGTTGCGCGGCGCGTCTGGCGGAGCTCCTAGTGGGCCGCAACCCGTGGTCGTCCGCGCGCCGCCCCAAGGACCCGCCGCCATCTTTCCGCCAATTCTTCACCGCTTGCCTGGCCCTCAGCACGCTCGACTTCTCATATTGCAAGATGCTGCCGGATGCCCTCAAGTATGTTCGTCAATTGTTTTATAGAAAAACTTAACGGTAGCATCTCGATGTCCGCGGATTGCTCGGGATTGCATGGAACGGAACAGACGCTATCCCCTTAACGATTCTTAGCATTATGCTGCTGTGGCTTTATTTCGGACTATTTAACCCACTGGCACTCAGTCCTATACAAACCAACGTACCCAAATCGTCACCAAGTGCTGTCAAGTTAGCTGTCATAAATTTTATTACAAATTGTTGAACACGGCCGCTTGCGACTTCGCTATGGCGTGCTATTTTGTTAACAGAACCTTATGGTTTAAGTTAGCAGACATGGTTAACGCTTTGTTGTTGTCGCGTATACAACCACATCATTACATTAACACTGCACTGAGACTATTAAAAATACACAAAGGGTTATTGAGTGGCATATGAAGCTTATATGTAGGTGGCCACCGATGCTGACGCAGGCCAAAAAGGAGATAGAGAGACGATTTGAAAACTTTCCACCCAAATTGAAAGAAAAAAAAAACGTTTTTTTTGGGGGGAATAAATAATAATAACAAGATGTGTAGGTAAAGGTTGTTTTGTATTAACAGGAGCCTGCTGTTAGGGCTGGCTTGTAACGAGAGTGCGACGGGCGTAAAACTGAACCTCTCGGGCGTCCTGTCGTCGTCACAGGCGGCGCACGTGCTCGAGTCCTGCATCCACGGCGTGCGGTGCCTGCAGTCGCTCGACCTCTCCGACAACAGTAAGTCCTAAGGACTACTGTCCACGTAGACCGCACGTCAAACACACTACATCGTCAATTGACGCTTGTGTGCATCTTGCTTGCATCCTGGGTGGAAAAGAACGAAACTGTGTCCACGGAAACGCAACATAATAATATAGTCAAGTAGCTCCTACGAATAATTCTCAGCATCGTGGACAAAGTTTCGTGCCTTTCGAAGTAGAATGCAAGCAAGCTGCACACAAGAGTCAAATGACGTGCGATCTACGTGGACAGTAGACCTAAGACCACGCGGACGCACGTCATACGCAAAATATAGAAATATTCATTTGCATCCTGTGTAGCACAGAACGAAACTGTGTCCCCGGCACTGACCGCATTGCCATACGTACGTTTGCGTACAGGTAAACAAGCTGCACACAAGCGTAGAATCACAATGTGATATGACCAGGGATCGTAAAATGCGAGCACAATCGATTGAAATCACGTATGTCAAAATTATGACATCCCTATGAATTTAGCTCGAATTTTACGAATCCTGGATATGACGTACGGTACGGTCGACGTGGACAGTGCCTAAATCGTTATGCGTATCGAGCACATAATCAACTACCCTTAAAAAAATAACGATGGTATGTAGAGTAACGTAGTAAGGTAATCTTTTTTTTTTTCAGGTATGGAGTTGGAACTCTCTGGAATAGTGCGAGCCATAGGCAAAAACCATTCAATTCATCAATTGTCACTTAGCCGGCTGACTGGGAAAAGATCTTATGCGCCTCCCTTAATACAGGTAACTAACAATTAACAAAGTAAATCAAATGTAATGATATATTTTTATAAATAATATAAAAAATAATAAAAAAAAAAATCTATCTAAATTAATGTGTTTTTTTCCAGGCACTAGTCCATGTTTTGCAAGAGCCAGACACAGCTTTAACTTCTCTCGATTTAAGCGATTGCAAACTGAAGGTACGTATTTCGACACCGATCATACTTACCTTATAGTGTCCGGCCGTACCTACTTTCAGTTTCGGCGAGGGGTGTGTGTTAATCACTGTAAAGAATGCCAAATTTGACGTCAATCCGACAACTGGAAGTGAGTCATAATGAACTTGCAAGATTTGACCCAATAAGAACATACTGGGCAAGCTGAATAAAAGCTTGAAATAAAAGAAAAATATGGCCCTTGTTATTCGGTTTCGGTTGCACATACTACAACCAGTAGGTACAGAGTACGCGTATTTAGAATGCGGTCTCCATCCTTTGGTGTAACGCTGAAGAATTGTATCTCCCTAGGGCGACTTGTACGGGCTGCTGAACGCGTTAGGCGGCGCGCGGCGTTTGCGCTCGTTGGACGTCGGCGGCAACTTGGCCGGCGACGCGGGCGCACGGCTTCTGGCCAAAGCGCTGCAGTGCAACTGCACGCTGCACACGCTGTATATCGACCGGAACGCGTTCAGCTTGCAAGGTTTGTGAACATCATGTATAAAACAGCCAATACGGTATTTGACTATTTTTTATTTTGTAAATCAAAGCTTTGCAATGTGTGTTATCATCTAAAGGTAAATTTTATCAATTTTAAGCTACTCTTATTTATGTCAGAGATATAAAGGTTTGCAATTTAAGATTAGACGGAAAGAAATGTTATGTATGTATGACTTTACATCCAAATAGCGCCATACCTACCGCTCAAAAAGACACACGTTACCATTAAAAAAAGACACCATAAGTTAAATTTTCAACCGATTTTTTTTTTCAGTAATCATTTTATCTGTATACAGGGTGTAACATTCATATTGGTCAGTATGGGAAAGTCTGAGACATACGAAGATCGGTTTTTAGGAACCATGTCATCGATTTTAATAAGAAGAAAAACTGCATTCATAAATTTACAAAAAAAAAATTTACACATTGACAGTTCTGGAATCGAACCTGGTCGTTTTGAAAAATAAAACATACATTATTTCTATTTCGATATCGGTAGTGAAGGTCATAAGCAATAAATACTACTATGAAACACGATATCTAGAATGAATAAAATGCATTTTATTTCATATTCTTTAATAATGTATTTATTTTCAAAACATCCGGGTTCGATTCCCGAGCTGAGTACAAGTTTTTGAAAATGTATGGTTGCAGTTTTTCTTGTTATTTAAATCAATGACATGGTTCCTAAGAACGGATCTTCGTATGTATTATAGTTTCAGACTTTCCCATACTGACCGATATGAATGTTACATCCTGTATAGTGGCGTACCGTACCGACGTAACGATTCGATTCCCGTCGTCGAGTTCTCTAAATTTACGATGTGACGTCAGTGATTACAAATCAAAGCTTGTGTCACTAATTGCCAGATACGTTTAATATTTGATATCGGCAGGGCTGACGGACATAGCGACAGCGCTGCGTCGGTCGGTGAGCGTGCGGCGGGTGGAGTTCCCGGGCTGCGACGCGGCGGCCGGCGGGCGCGGCGCCAGCGAGCGCGTCGCGGCGCTGTGGCGAGAGCTGCACGAGAGGTATTTCTTCTGTCCAGTGCATTTTGATTGCAAGCAAATTAAACAGCAACATTGCAAATAAATTTTCATGTCGCAAATTTTATTGTTTATCATTGTCATGTACAGCAGAGCCACCGTAGGACGCCCACCAACGAGATGGACGGATGACTTAGGGGCTGTTTCACCATCTTTCACCAACTTTGTACATGCGTCGTCTACAATCCGCCCCCTAGTGCTAGAAGAGCACTATATCACCTCCGTGGGGACAGTAAGGCGACGCGTGTGACGAGCTGTCGCAGCAGCCCTGAGCGTGTGCGCACGACTACTATTCGAACGTTATCGTCGCGACCTGTATGAGATGCGCTTTCTGCACCGTAACGCCAAAAACCACGGTCCAAATTGGGTTCGATTAGCAGTACATATTCACCCTCTTTTAGAGGCCTCGTCTTCTTTTTCCGGTTTCTGCTGCGCAGGAGTGTATGCTTGTTTTTGAAGAGTAAACCTACTTCCCATCCATCACGAGCTGACTCATCTAAAACTTTTAATGCAGGTAAGTGCGCCTTATTTTCACAACAAGCAGTAGACACTCCTTTAATATCTACCGAAAAGGAATGCTTTACTAGTTTATCTGTTTCGTGAATATCGGACGTAGAGCTGTCGATCCCAGAATCGGCGTGAGTGGTATGAAAAACATTGTGACTTACATGTGGCGCGGTAGAGCGAGCGCGACCACAGTAGCCGTGGATGGACCACCCTAGCATGCAGCGAGTTGCGTACGGCGAATTTCGGTCGCCGTGAATTATTTGGAGCGGCGCTATTAGAAAATAATTATCTTCGCCGATTAGTAGCCGCGGCACTACACGCTCTTTGCACACGATATCTTTGACAGTTGACAACTGAGGATCAGAAATGTTGTTCACAAAAGATAAATTTTGCATAGGCAAACTTAACTTAGACACTTTACGTAAACATAATTTACGATAGTTATTGTCTCGTCCCGCTATATCGGCGCACACCTTGGGCGCATCTGATTGACAGACCTCAAGGCCGAACGCATCAATGAACTTAATATCACTGGCACTTTCACACTTCAAACCTAACTTATCGGCTAAGTCACTATCAATAATAGAGACAGACGCGGCGTCATCTAGTAGCGCGTACGTTTGCACCACACCTCGGGGTCCGCGGAGGGTCACAGCAACCACTTTTAACATAACATCGCCTTCCGATGCCGACTTGACGTCCTCTGGCACTGCGACATGAGCTACGGTAGCGTCAGCTGCGGAGGCGGCACACGGCGGCTCGCACAGCTCGGGCGCGGGCTCCATGGTGGCAGACATCGATTCGTCATACGAGTACACAGGTTCACGTGATTGTCCAGAGGTTGTATTTTTCCAATGTGAAGGCGATGATGAGGTTGGCGGCAATGTTCGAAGTCACAAACTGGGGCAGAGCATGTGCTGATGTCATGGTGCGTTATTAGACAACGCGAACATAATTTTTGAGCCTTTACGTACCTCCATCTGTCTCTGCGCATGGCGCGTTTAAATGTTCGACAGTCTGGTAAAGGTGGACAGCATGTTCGGCCTTTTTACAAAAGTTACATGTCATAACATCTGGTTCAGCGCTTACCGTAACAAGTATGGGTCGAGCAGGATTTGGATAGCAGTCACTAGCTCGCTTGACAGGATTGTTTACGGGTAGCGGCCTCTTGAATTCACGCGGTTGATAAAGTGTACCCGCGATTGAAACTTTTTCAGCCTCTCTCTTCAAAAATTCAGCCAGTAACACTAACTTTGGCTCCCCGGCGCGCAGCCGATCGTACGCAAAGTCGGTCCACTTTCCTAGTAATGTACTGGGCAGCTTTGATGTTATAGCTGATGCAAGCTCTGGGTTGCGGAGATGGTCGTCTTGTTTCAGTGCGCGAATTGTTGCCAAGCAATTATTTACCTTCATGGCGAAGTTAATAAGGTCATATTGATAAAAAGCAGGCAAGGGAGGCAATTTGCGTAGTTTTGCTGTAAGGTTAATAATAATCAATTCTGACTGACCGAATTTTAGCTCTAAAGCTTCCATGACGGCTGCGGGCGATGTATTGCCGATTAGCAAATCGGTGACAGCTTCCCTAGCATCGCCTCGTAGAGCTCGTCGAAGCCGAGACAGGTTTTCATTTTCTGAGAAACTGCAGGTCAACACAGACTCGTCATACGCATTCTTGAAATGGAGCCACTCAACGCAGTCGCCACTGAACAAAGGCAGGTCACGCGGCATGGCTAAGCGACTTAGTAATCGTTCTTCACGTTGAGAAGATGATTGATCCATCATGTCTTTGATTGCATGAGCCAACTGTAGTATGTCTGTGGCTTGTGCAGGCGCTGCACGGTCGGAAGAGTGCGCGACCGGCTCATGCTGCACAGGCAAGGGAGACATATTTACACGTTGATTATCTAACCATATATAGGGCTCGTGGTTCTCGCTGTGGCTGTGACTGATAAAGTCGTCCTCCCTATCAGACTCAGCGTCGAGGCGAGCTAAGTCGGCCGCGAGTCGTTTGTCGATGAGGTCCTTCTCGATGCGCGCCTTTTCCTCGGCTGCCTTTAACTCTAATGAGGGCTATCGCGAATGAATTCGCCGCTAGAGGCGCTAGTGTAGCGTGAGGTCTCCGAAATGTCAAATCTCATAGTTTTGGGTGAGCTACGCGGGTTTATTTATAATTAGAATAATTTTGTGAATATTCTGCAATATCTGAAATTAATTACGGCAAATATGCGTTCCGGGGCAATGAATGTCTGTGTTATGAGACAGTTTTGTCTTTCGGAAATTTGTCCTCCCTTTTTTCCGAACAAAACGGGGACTTTGCAACACTGTGGCATGCTCGATATTTTTATGGTACGGTTTTAAGGTGTATTAAATATGATTTTAATCTAAACTTTGTTTTCACGCCCTCAATAACAGACTTTGAAAGCCATACTTAAAAACCTCACGCAACAGTGCGCCATCTAGTGAGACAAAAAACGATAGCCCTCATTCCTTCCGCCTTGCTACCGACGATGCTGATGACTTTTTCGACTTACTTGAGCGAACATCGGAGGGAGGTGGCTGGACAAATGTAGAATCACAAGGAAGTTGCCGATGTGTAGAAGGAACATCGCCGAGCCGAGCTGATTCTCCTGCAGCTAGCTCGCGGCAACGTTGCCGTGTCATAGGTGGTGGTGGCGTGTTGAACATTATTTCACTATATACACTGAATTTAAACTATGGAAAAAACTATTGCACTGGTTTTAATTAATTTATTCGGTTCGATGTACCAAAATTGTAGACTGTATAATGATCTTTAGAGTGTAAATTAGTAAATAAAACAACTTTTTAATAATAATGCAAAATTAAACACGCAGCGCGGACAAGGACTATGACAGCACTCTCGATATTCTTTTGTTTTCTTTCCGCGCTGCATGCTTTCCAATTTTATTAGTGGCCA
Organism: Choristoneura fumiferana; assembly: GCF_025370935.1. Classification (NCBI taxonomy): domain Eukaryota; kingdom Metazoa; phylum Arthropoda; class Insecta; order Lepidoptera; family Tortricidae; genus Choristoneura; species Choristoneura fumiferana. Next base: position 15,749,959 of record NC_133479.1, on the reverse strand, counting down.
ATTGCTAGACAGCGTTGGTATACAAACTCTTTATTTAAACTTTGTACATGCGTCGTCTACACCATCCATTGATTAGCGTTAACCGACGGTTAAATGTGATGCCATCTCCGTCTATTCGAACAAAACAAATAAACGGCAAAGAGACGGCATCACATTTAACCGCCAGTTAACACTAATCAATGGATGGTGAAACAGCACCTTAGTTAAAGCCGCGGGTTTGAAGTGGATGCTGGTCACTTCCAACTGAAGCAACTGGAGGTCTATGGGGGTGGCTTATGTCCAACGGTGGACGTCCTACGGCTGATATGATGATGATGATGATAATCAATTTCGTTCTATTTATTTATTTGTAAAAGTAAATATTTTATTTATAATTATTTATTAAAAACACTTATACAATAAAAAAAAAAAAAAATGACAAAAATCACGAAAAAAAAATAATGAGAAAAATATATATCTTTTTTACCTAGGAATCTTCCTAATTGCCCAGTCTTAATTAATTAGTGATTATTTATTTTATTTATTTATTTATTAGACATGCCAACAGAACATGAACGAGACATTTAAATTAATCTTAATTATAAGTTATAGCCCCGCTCATGCACCAATAACAGGCATGCAACAGCATGTTCGGGGAAATACACTAACAAGTAAAACTCTAAGACCTAATATAATTTTACTAATTAAATTAATAACAAAAAAAAAGGTAACTAATTTTGAGAGGCGTGCGATGGGTTCAGCATTTTTCGCTTAATTGAACAAGAGTCCTGAAAGATATCCAACTTGAATTGATATTCCAGGTCTAGGTCCTTAAAAGATTTTTGGATACGATATAGTGGAACAGATTTTCCAAGTTTTGTTTTGATATAAAACATCCATACTAATATTATAAATGCAAAAGTGTGTGTGTTTGACCGTCTTTCACGTCGAAACGGACCAACGGATCGCCGCGGGCAAAAGTGGATTATAAAAAAAAATACGAGCTCGTAATGCGTGGGCATTGTGGCGCCTGCTACTCTGCTTATATTTAACGTTTTTGTTTGTCGCACAGACTGGCCGTGAACTCAGCGCCGGCGACGACGCACACGCTGCGCGCGATGGCACTGGAGCGCGCGTGGGGCGGAGGCGAGGCGGGCGCCGCGCTGGCCGCGCAGGCCGCCGCCGCGCTGCCGCCGCCGCCGCTGCCCGCCGCGCTCGAGCGCGCCGCCGCCGCCGCGCACCACTTGCTGCACCAGTACCTGCAGGTATATCATATCATTATTACTCCACAGAATGTCACCGCCCCTAAGTCTGGCTATACCACGGAATAGAAAATTGGTCAAGTGCGAGTCGACTCGTACATGAAGGGTTTCGTAAACAATTCAGTAAAAGTTTTTCTTAAAATTCTTCTAATATTTTTTTTTTGCTGACTATACTTTATGCCCCTGGTTACCAAAGTACTCGTCAAGACGAATCAAACGAGTCTAAACACGATGCGGTCGTGTCGTTTATCACAGAGTTCCTATGGTCACCCGCTAGCTTTATCATCAGATAAACTCCATGTCATAATAATATTGCATTGTCATCGGATTTATACATGCGTGTAAAATTTCAGCTGAATCGGTTGAAGATATCCACTTCAAATTTGAGTTGAAAGATTTCACCCGAGCAAACGTAGTTACATTAGGTACACTGCAAATAAATATAATGCTTGTAATGAATTTTTGTTAAAAAAATATTTTTTAATACATGCTTTTTTGCCAAATGTACTTTGTTTTGACTGTACTTGCATTGTCATCTAAACTACATATCCGTACCAAATTTCAAGTCAGTACTATTAACTATTGAGGAGTTCCCTCCTGCAGGGACGATCCTGGCAGGGCCACCAAGATGTCACTACCAGATTATTGTATTGTCACCAAATTTACATAAGTAGCCAAATTTCAAGTCAATCGGACAACTGGAAGTGGGTCAAATTTAGCTTCCAAGATTTGACCCAAACAAACAATAAATAAATAAATAAACAAACAAACAGGGCAAGCTAAAGAAAAGCTAAAAATATCGCCGGAATGTAAGCACTTGTGCAAGTATTTCGAATAAAAAACAATTCAAATTCTCATCCTCTTTGGTTCTGGCTATTTGCTTCTGAAACATTTGCCCGCGCGGCTCAAAAAAAATGGCTGTCAGCACGGTTCACTCGCGGGAAATTCGGCGGACTTCGTATGTTGTGTATTATAATTAAATAATAAGAAGCTCGACTAGTGTGAATAAATTTTAAACTGTATTATAAACCGTGTAATTATGTATGTATGATTTTTTTAGTGTAAAAAACAATAGTTAAACATAGTGATTAATACGGTGTGAATTTGGCGAGCGCTTTATCAAAGTTGGCTTCATTGAGGTTTGTGGTTCATAAATTGCTTTATTCATTTTGCACAAAAATGAATAAACCACACAATCAGACAGTCACTATATTATATTTTTGAAGCCTTTATAAACATCATTAAAATCGCAAACTTAAAAGGTAAATATTCAAACGAAATAGCTAGTCGTTGCTAGGCGACAACGCCTAGCAACCAAAAACGCTGATAAAAACACGTTTCTTGTATGATGAACCCCTTTAATTTGTAACTTTATTTTATTTTTAGTATTTGTTGTTATAACGGCCACAGTAATACATAATCTGTGAAAATTTCAAGTGTCTAACTTTTACAGCTTAAGAGATAGAGTCCTGTGACAGACGGACGGACAGACAGACAGACAGCGGAGTCTCAGTAATAGGGTCCCGTTGGCACCCTTTGGGTACGGAAACCCTAAAAACAAGAGGAAATGTTATAAGTCCCGGTGTATTCCGAAATCAATTGTTGCCAACCACTTGATGCAAAATGAAAATGCAATCAAAATTTCCTATTTTTGTTCTACATACTAAACGTAAACGTACTTATAGAATGTATTTGGAAAACATTAATTTGTTCTGCAGAGATGCAGCGAAGTGTTCGCGGCGATGGGCGGCGGCGGGGCCGGCGAGCTTGTCCCGCTGCAGGCGGTGCGAGACGCTATGGCGCCCTGCGCCTCTACTCTACAGGATCTGCTTAAGTAAGAACACTCTTTAATTCACTAAACATCTATGTATCTATGGCTATTTATTATTTCATAAAAATAGTACATTACTGTAGAGGCCGGGAAGTAGGGGGTGCCGGCCAAGGAGATATGGGATAGGGATGCGAGGCTGGCAACCCCACGTTCCGGCCGAGGCTTGTATAGTGCTTTTCTCAAACATTACATGAAATTAAATAAAAAAACAAGAAATGAAGCTGGCGGGACGCCTAGTCTGGTCGCCCTGTTGTGTGCGCGCGTGTCGCGCTGGCTGCTGGCGGGCGGTGGTGCTGGGCGTGGGTCGCGTGCGTATCGCAGAGCGCGCGTTGAAACAAAAGACGGTCGCATTGCCGGCCAGCGGCCTGCAAGGTTGTATGAAATCTCTTTGCAGGCCGCTAGAGTGACCGCGCGCAGGCTGCTGAGTCACAGCGCCTGCAGCGCGATACTTCTCTGCCTATTATTTGTAACACAACGTCAATATTTCATGTCATGTTTGAGAAAAGATAATTACTACTTTTGAATTCACAAATGTTATCACAATCTTACACGCACGGTTTAAAACAGTAAAAGTTTCTTATTTCTCATTAGATCGGTAGATGCTTCTACTGTCTAGTATGATCTACACTGTCGTTGTTTTTGGAGCGCTGGAAGCTTTTAACGAGGATAAAGTTAGTGATGAAGCGCGTGGTTTCACGGTGGATGCAGGCCGCTTCCGATTAAGACAACTTGAGATTTATGTGAGAGGGCTATTTCCTAAAGTTACGTCCTACTGCTGATATGATGATGATGAAAGTGACAAAGTGCATGTGGTCGCTTACAACGTCTTATCAACATCATAGAAACGATCCTGTCGCAAGGCTGTGTCAGTAGTCGTACCGTGCTTTTTCAATATCGATCGCTTGGTTTCAAAATTAAAAATTAAACCAATGGCGGCAAAATAACGGCATCACTTAGATTTTCTAACAAATCCTGAATTATCTGACCTTTGTGCTATTTCGCATCTTACTGATAACTTTTGTTCCGAGAAACCACGACGTAGCACGTAAATGCACGTGAATCATAGCAGGTGATCTGTTAAACAAACAAATGTGCTGTTACTATTCATTCACGGCAGACAGTCACGATTCGCTCTAGTCAACTCCACACATCTATTTACCGTTCCATTTAATTAACGAAAACTACGTTATATGTTAGTTATTAATTACTCGTAGTTCGTTCGGAGTGTTCAGTGTGCGTATATTTTGTGTCTAATGACCAGATGATTGAACATTAATTTTCTAGTCTCACGGCTGTGTCGTTGAATACAACGTGACGAAACATTTCTTAATTTTTATTAAAAAAGCAAAATATTTTTACTAATTTCCACTAACTCTTGCGCGCCCGAATAGTAGTATTCGTGACAGCAATACTTCTCAGCTTTACTAATGTTTTCAAACATATTCTATCATTGTTCTTCTTAGAAATAAAAACGTGTGAACATTCTTTCGTAGTGAGGCGGTGGAAAACTTGGCTCTCTCGGCGTGTGAAGGTGTGGACAGTGGCGACAGCGATCCGGTACCAAGCAGCGACGCAGATATTCCCGACCTCCTCACTCCTATATCGCATTCCGCGGTAAGTTATAATTTTAATGCCTTTTCTGTAGAATTCGACCAGATTTGAGTAGCGCTTTACATAGATGTTTGAATTTGTGGCACAAATTCAATAGCTATATTAATGCAATAGACCATTTCTTACTGTTAGTTTGTTACGATATCTAAAATGAATCGGAAAGAAATGTAATTAAAAGTCTAACTTTGTTTTTACAAATTTACATGCGACCAGAAGTTGGATTACTTAAATTTGGTAAGCATATTTATTCTTTAACGGAACCGTTCGTATCTGGCAGTCGTCGGTCAAATATTTCGGCACGCGATACAAAATATATGGCGTGCCGAAGTATTTGAACACTTGCTACAATATATTTGATCCTGACTATACGAGGTGAGAGTGTGACTAGACGCACGCGCCTCGCCTCGCCCCTCGCAGCGCTCGCGTCCGGAGCGGTTTTTGGGCACGAGTCAAAGGACCTCACGACGAACGCGAGCTAGGTGTTTACGTAGTCGGTCCCAAAGTTCTGTCACAAATGAAAATAAAGATAAAAACAAAAGTGCCAATCAGTTTTTAATAAATTATATAACAATTTAAAGTACATTTAATAAAGAATTAAAATTATTCAAAATTACCACCTTTGTTTTTATACAGGCCCTTAATCGGCGCGGCCAGTCGTCTATCGCAGCACGCACCATTTTCATGTCTATTTCAGCGGCTGCTTTTCTTAAAGATGACTTCAGGCTCTCCAATTTTTATGAAATTTAGCACAGACCATCCCCTCTAAGACCTGCCAAATTTTATCGTCCAGAAGATTAAGGTCCGAACTGGAGGAAGGCCAATCTTCGTGTCTTATAAAGTCGATTTTTTGACGGTCAAACCAGGCTTGAGTGGTCTTGGCTGTGTGTGCTGGCGCAGAATCCTGCTGGAACACAAAATTATGTCCTGAAAATAGCGTGTTGGGAAGATCTTCGACATGCTTAGCCAAAACCGTCTCTTGGTGCACTTTCGCACTGATTTTGACCCCTTTTTCGCAAAAATGAACCTTAGTTGGCCCGTAAAAAGATACACCCAACCAGATCATCACTGATGATGGATGATGCCCATGTTACACCCGTGGAACTCTTTCTCCTGCTTCTTCAGAGCTCCTAGCGTACACTCTATCATTCTGTTTATTGTATGTACTTCTCTTCAATATCGCAAATCTTTTCGTCTGTAAAGAGGACATCACGGTGTCGATTTTTCGCGTACCGCTTTAACAACTTCCGGGATCTTTTAAGCCTTATTGTTTTTAGACGGGCATTAAGTAAGTGCCCACTCTTTTTTTTGTATGCTCGTAGACTAAGATCTTCGTTTAAAATCTTTTTGATAGTTTTTCTACTCACACCCATCTGCAAAGCCATCAACTTCTGTTTTCGAACAGGATTTCTTGCTATGCGCGCCTTGATTGCTTTGATCATTGCTGGTGTTCGTACGGAGCGAGGCCGGCCAATTATTTTCTTGTCCTCAACACTGCAGACTTCATTGTATCTATCAATAGTACGGTTCACAAACCTAAGCGTTATATTTAAATTTTTGAGCAGCTTGAAAATGGTACTTGGCGAGTGCCCACAGCGGTGCAATGCTAAAACAGCTATTCAGTTTTCTTTCAATGTCCACTCCATCGTGAGAAATTGCACCAAATGACTGTTTTTTGTTTTAAAATAATTGCCAAACATTCAAAAATGGAATTTAATCAAATTTTCTTAAAATCATGTTCCAAATTAAAAAATAATGTGCTAGTGACAGAACTTTGGGACTGACTATAATACTATTCAATGGAAAAAATCAATTGTGTAAACAAAGCATTTTTTCACGATTACTCCGTAGTTACTTACATTTGAACGCCAATCCCGATCATATTCACATCTCAATGAGCTCAGCACTGTTTTTAACAATCATTTTATCATTAAATAATCGTGTAAATATGTTTATTTTATAGAATTAAATGGAAGACGAAAATCCGTTATATTTGTCAAATTGACATGATAATTTTTTCCTCACCGAAGTTGGTCTATGGTCGGTCTAGTCTCTGGAAATTTAGTGCTGTACCAACAAAATTAATTATTTGACTGAACCAACCTTACCTACCGATAATTATGGCTGGCTCTGCAAATTAATTTATTCGTAGATATTAATTATTTGTGTTAAGTTACACTATTTAATGAAGGTTTATAAAGGTTTCTAATCCTATCGTACTATCCTACTAATCCTACTAATATTATAAATGTGAAAGTTTTGAGTGAGTGAGTGAATATGTTCGTTACTTCTTCACGCTGAAACGGCTGGACGGATTTGGATGAAATTTGGCGAAAAGTTAGATAACATAGGATACTTTTTATCCCGATATTCCCATGGGATAGGGATAAAATCTTGAATAACAACCGCTCAGCTTTGTCATGAAAATTGGTATATAGATAGTTTGACATCTGGAATAAAACATAGCCTACTTTTTATTTCGATATTCCTACGAGATAGGGATAAAATTTCGAACTAATAACCGCTGGGCTTAGAGTCATGAAATTTTACCACGATTGTTTTTAATGTAATGTCAATGAAAACAACGATTTAATTTTCGGGAATTCCCACGGCAATTTTTAAAAATCCCGGTATTTCAGCTGTTGGACCTAATGATTTACGTGTGCGAAGCCGTGGTAAACACTAGTTGGACGATAAAGAGTATTATAGTAGAAATTATGTAGATTTCTATTTACTAGTACTTATCATATTTACTGTGGAGTCCATTGTTGGACCAAACAATCATTTTGAATCACTTCCCTGTGTCTACTCTCATTTCCCTGTCTTATGTAAATTTAAAAATGCCTCTTCTAAATTATATCGAAAATACAACTGAGACATGGATGCACAGAAAACCAGAAAAAGAGACCAGCGCTGGGAATCGAACCTAGGTCCTCAGCAATCCGTACTGCGTACTATAACCCCTACACCACCGTTGGACAGGAGTCAAGATACAAATTTCTCCTATGCACACATATCTCAGGTTGCCTTTTTCTACTACGCTACTTAAGCAGCAAAAAATTCTAAATTAATCCATATTTTAACTGACCCTTTCAATTCTAAAATACTCCATCATAAACCTTGGGGAAAATATACGTCAAAAAATATAAGTGGATATACATGTTTCACCATTTTAAAAATTCTACCCTTAAAGGGGTATAAAGGGGAGTGTAAGTTTGTATGGAAAAACGTTAGGTATATTTGAAGATATAATTCTAAAACTTCGTGAAAATGCTATTAAACATTTTAAGTTAAAAGGGACATGGAACATTGTGAATGACTCTTGAACAGGACTAAGAGAATACGTGATTCGCCATTTTTAAAAATTAAACTTAGGGAAAACAGGGGAAAACATTAAATAATGAAATATGAGTAAATTCAAAATAATTATTTACTGCTGATTGAAGTATCTTAAAGAGCTTTCACATCACTAGAGCCAACGTCAGTCAGTCAGTCAGCCAGTCGTCAGTCAAGTGTCAATGTCAGTCACCACATTTGTTTACACAATTGATTTTTTCCATTGAATAGTACCATACGTACATTCGCGCTCTCGCTTCATTCGAGTTTGAACCTTGTGCTGCGCAGGTTGTAAGCTCAAAGACAACTGAACTCGCCACGAGAGTGTAAACAGGAAGCTCATTTACCTTCGATCACGCGAGCCGCGGGCCGAGATACGAGACGACGCGCGAGGCGAAGCATGAGGCGAGAGAGTGAATCCCGCATAAAGTATATACCTAACGTTTAGGCGACGCCGCTGGGGTGCCGGCGGCGGGAGCGCGGCGGCACGCGGCGCGTGCGGCCCAAGTCGGTCGCGGAGCAGCAGTGCAGCAGCAACGAGATGCTATCGCTGCCGCCGCTGCACGGCGAGGCGGGTGACGCGCTCGCCGACCTGCCCGCGCACACGCTGCGACACCTCGTCAAGGGTCAGTCCCAGTACCATACCTTACAATCAAGCGACGGCGACACCTCGTCAAGGGTCAGTCCCAGTACCATACCTTACAATCAAGCGACGGCGCTGGGGTGCCGGCGATGCGAGCGCGGCACGCGACGCGTGCGGCCCAAGTCTTGCTGTTAACACCAAGGATTACCATCGGCAGTATCTCATCCATTATCAGTGTCGCACAAACAGGAGTAGACCGAACTACACTACACTAAGGGTTAGCATCTGTGGCATCTAGTCAAGGGACAGTGCCACAGGCGGTAGTAGATTAGATACCTCGCTATTTAACCAAGGGTTACCATCTGTTGTCTTTCAGCAAGGGTCAGTGCCGCACGGTGCCACACAACCGAACAAATAACCTGACCCAGACAAATTCGAACGGTAACTCTTTTAACAATTAACAAAATAATACTCCTAGATTTTAAACAAAGTTCTTGAGGCGTTAACTGAACTTTTCTGTATTACAGGACGCCCGAGAAGAGTAAAAACAAGAGCGCCATCTCGACCCATCACTGATCAATCACAAGACATCGACGAAGGTATTGTTAATATAGTTTTGTCTCGAATTAATTGAACAGCTTTATAAATAAATTACAGTAGCGATCAAAAGTATTTTGACTCCAAAAAAGTTTTGATATTATGTTAATCATATTAGTTATGAATACGTATTTGTTGCTAAAATAATGAATGGCTTAAGAAATCCTCGAATTAGGCAAAAAGTTTAATTTCTTTTAATAATATACACTAGCCCCAAAATTTTACATTTTACTGGTTCAAAAATATTTTGACAAGTATATTCTTTGAATTTTTACCAAGAATGCATTGCAATTGCAATGCATTTCACAAATATTTCATGAATAAATATCAGTAGACTGCTTGTAACATGCCGAAATACAAAGAATATTCAAACGACATAAAACAGGCTGTTGCGGCTACACTCAAAAGGGGCAAGTCGCAAGCTGAAGTTTTCACGAACTTTTGGAGTATCCGACAGCTTATTAGCGTTTGAAATAAATTGTTTGAGGCTCGAAAGAACGTCCTTAACAAGCCTAAAAGCGGTCGTCATCGAAATGACTTCAACAACTGATCGTGTAATCAAAAAACTTTCCACAGAAGATCCGCGAAAATCCGCAGAGGCGATCAAAAGACTACTTTTTATTCAAAAATAAAAATTTTGCGACAATATATTCATATTTCCACTGTTAAGCGACGCCTGAGAGAGCAAGGACTATATGGTCGACTCCCGTCTAAAAAGCCGGATATTTCGAGAAGCGTTCGCAATTCGTCACAAGTCGTGGACAAGTACTGATTGGTCAAAAAATGTATGGAGCGACAAGAGTAAGTTCAATTTAATGTCATCGGATGGCATCAAGTACGAGGGACGTCCACACATTAAACGACACGATGTAAGATACCAAGTACCCACGTGAAGCATGGTGGTGGCAATGTGATGGTTTGGGAATGCTTTTCTCGCCACGGAGTCGGCCCCCTCGTTAGAATTGATGGGATAATGGATCGATTTGTGTACGAAAATATACTCAATACACATCATGATACCTTATGCTAAGGAAAATATGCCACCTCGCTGGGTTTTTCAGCATGATAATGACCCCAAACATAAATCCAAACATATCCAGGCGTTCTTAAAGTATAAAAAGGTAAAGATTTTTGAACGGCCCAGTCAAAATTCAGATCTAAATCCCATTGAACACTTCTGGGAAGAACTGGATCGCAGAGTAAGATGCAGAAATTCCTCTAGCTAGGAGGCTTTTTTTCAAGAACTTAAGTCAGAGTGGGCGAACAGACCTTATGAACGCATACAAAAGTTAGTCGACTCTATGCCAGCTCGATGTGCCGCTGTAAGGAAGGCTAGGGGCTTTGCAACCAAGTATTAAGCAAATAGTTCATTTTAACAATCACCAGCTAGGCAAGGTCGTTGATTGTAAATGTCAAAATATATTTGAACGGTCTGAACTGAATAGTTAAAGTTTTTCATTCATGTACATACATGGTTTTTTTTATAGTAATGATAAGTGGAAAAGCAAGAAGCATAGGCTCAGTTTACGTATTTATAAATGATTCTTAATAATGCGGTATTTGACAACTCCTGATTTTGCCATATCTTAATATTATTATGAAAATATAGACATACAGATAGTATTTAGCGAAGAGAAAATGAAAATGTTGAAAATAGCCTGAATGGGTTCGAGAAAAGTATGGTACGGCCGTGCCTTTGGTTTTGTCTTGCTCGACTTGGCGGGGGCACTGCCGTACCCCGAGATCGGTTGAAAATTGGATTTATAGTGATTTTTTGAAAAATCTATATACCTGTCTCTTTCTCAAACGCTTTTCTCTATGCAGCAAGTATGGCGGTACTGGCGTGTGACGTCACATGCCAGTATGTCTTTCTCTGTCTAATCTTGAATTTCAAACCTTTATTACTTTGTTATTTGTAAAGGTAGCTTAAAAATTGTTTTTCTATTCCATAACAGGCATTGTGTAGTATTAATTTAAAAACATATACAAATAGTAATACGTATTAGGTTAGGTCTGTAAATAAAAATCAAAATTTTTTATTTGTCAAAATACTTTTGATCGCCAAATTTGAGCCATGCGTGCAGCGAATTCTGTCAAAAACTTGAAAACATGAAAATTCGTCATGCAGGGCTTTTCAGTCAAACTGACCCTACTTCCTGCTAAAATACTTATTCCGGATATATCTTAAAATTAATTTGACAGTGCTAGCGAAAATACGGCGTACTAAAATAGTGTCTAGGTAGTAGCTCTAGTCGAATATGTTCACGGTGACGGTGGGGCCGTCACAATGCAAAAATCTAGTAATGCAATCTCTGAACATGACCGCGATAGTATAAGTGTCCATATATGTTTCAGTGCCTAAGGCTACGTAGACTACGTACGCACTTTGCGGTTAGCCGCGCGTTTTTAGCGTGCTCTCCCTCTTCAAAGTATCGCTTGAGAAAAAGACGGCACGGTTAGCCGCATAGCGCGTACGAAGTCTAAACATAGGTCGTATTGTCTAACGCGCTGACATTTATCATTGCATGCACCATCTCTTTCTACCTCCGTCTTGTAAGACAATGCTTCTTTCTAGAAGTGAATTATATGTTAGACATAGGCCTCTGGTCTATGTTTCTGACAGCGACTAGACAACTGCGTTCAATAATGTTTTGTGTAAGGGCTGGACGAGTTCTGGCGCACGTGCCGCACGCCGCCGGGCAGCGAGGAGGCGTCGCTGTCGGCGCGCACGCCGCTCACGTCGCGCTCGCTGGTCCGCTGTCGTCTCTCGCTTCGCCTCTCGCCGCTGCGCCGCTCGCCCACGCTGCTGCGGGACGACACCATGTATGTATTAGATCGCGACTGTACTGGCTTCATCTCGACTCAATATCTATCTATTTGGGTTTAGTCGCAAGTCGTCGCATTTATAAAGCAAAGCTTCGTGTCGCTTTTCTATAAAATA